>NC_060183.1:65917451-65969951 GCF_021184085.1 Oncorhynchus gorbuscha | reverse complement strand
CACGGCTCAATGCGGACACACACACACACACACACACACACACACACACACACACACACACACACACACACACACACACACACACACACACACACACACACACACACACACACACACACACACACACACACACACACACACACACACACACACATATATATATTCTGGCACACCCACTCTACACACACCCACACATTGGAATATTGTACTATTGTACTGCTGTAATATTGTAAATGTGTAATGGTGGAGCAGTGTAAATGTGTACAGTGCACAATGTATTATGTGATGTATTATTTCATTCATGATGTAGACTATTGTTTTGTTGTTATATGTTGTGTTATATGTTGTTTTGTTCCTGTTAGACCCCAGGAAGAGTAGTGGCTGCCTTGGAGATCCTAATAAAATACTAAATACAATACGAATGATTAATGGGTGTTGGCAGTGACAACATGAGAACATAGTTTCAGTATGTGTGTATGAGTGAGTGTTTGAGTGTGTGCAACAAGACCAGTTAGTCAGAAGTGATTTTCACCACAGATGATGTACGCTCCATGACATGTACCCCTCTGCAGTGTTAACATACTGATATACAGCTCCTGCTACTGTTTATTAGTTCAAATGTACTGTATGTCCAAGTTTGAAATAGAACACGGCTAGACAATAAATATTATGCAATATTTTGAAGTCAAGTCTCCAGACTCTATAAATACATGTAATTGTTATATTTGTGGGTGTTAACTAGTCCCCTCCAACCCGTTTTAAAACTAGCTTTCTGTTAGCTATGATCTCCTGTTGCACTTGGTATATGAAAGTCATGCTAACCTAACCTAAACTGCAACTAAACCTTTTAGTCTAAATCATCTCTAGATTACGTTAATAATAGTAAGGGAAGCAGCCAGAGGAGAGACACTATTCCACAAGCTCCATATTAGAGCCATAATGTCAGATGTGCTTAAAGAGGCACCACTAATAAATACACACTATTTACATACCTCGTTAATAACAAACAGAGGCTGAGGCTAGCCATTTATCTGCTGTGGTGCATGGTTCTCTGATTACTTCTCTGCCGGTTTTAAACAGATAAACAGATGCACCATAGATAATATAAGTATGTAGAGTCTGAGGTCACCTTTCAGGCTGGTGAAAATACTATTACAGCCGCAGTAAATTCAAGCAGATTGCTTCAAATGAGCGGGCCGGGGAAACAATATTAGAGAAGCACAAAAACAAAAACAAAAGTAAGCCAAAGGGAGACACAGTGGGGTGTCAGGCTCTCTCTCCCTGAAATGAGTTCTATCCAAAGCATAGAGCACCTACTGAATACTGAATACCATCTATCCCGCTGCCAGAACAACTCGATTTACAGACAAGCTCTGGCCTGCTTCATTCCTTCTCTGTGTGTCTGTGTGTGTGTGTGTGCGTGCGTGCGTGCGGGTGGGTGGACATGTTTAACTATACTTGTGGGCCAGAAGTACCCACAATAATAGTAACAAACAAAAATGTGACCCACAAGGTCAAATGCTATTTCTAGGGGGTTAAGTTTACAATTAGTATTAGGATTAGAATTAGGTTTAGGGTTAGACGCTAGGGTTAGTTTAGGATTATGGTTAGGAGCTAGGGTTAGGTATAGGGGTTAAGGGTAGGGTCAGGGTTAAGTTTGGGGATAGGTTTCGGGTTATGGAAATTAGGACTTTGAATGGGACTGAATTGTGTGTCCCCACAAGGTTATACAAGACTGTGTGTGTCCGTGTATGGACTGTGTGTGTCCGTGTATGGACTGTGTGTGTCCGTGTATGGACTGTGTGTGTCCGTGTATGGACTGTGTGTGTCCGTGTATGGACTGTGTGTGTCCGTGTATGGACTGTGTGTGTCCGTGTATGGACTGTGTGTGTCCGTGTATGGACTGTGTGTGTCCGTGTATGGACTGTGTGTGTCCGTGTATGGACTGTGTGTGTCCGTCTATGCATGGAGTGTGTAGCCATGAGCGACATGTCTTATGTCGTATGACATTTCTCTGATAGAATTTCCCTGGTGTGAAAATCCAACCACACAACATCAACTAACATTTATCCTCTAATCTAATGTCTAGAAAGGCACACCCCAGCAATGCCAACCTCAACTGTGAATCTCGGAATCTCAGCCAACGAGTTTGTGTGCGTGTGCATGTGTATGAGAAACAGAGATGAAAGAGTTAGTGTGTGTGTGTTTATGTACGTGTGTGTGTGTGTTTTTTGTTTTTCAATATGATCAAGCAGGCATGTCCAAATGCGGTAGTGAGAGAATCACAGCTTGTGTGTGTCATTTTTTCCATTAAGAGAAATTCATCCATATTCATGGTCTATCATCAATTAAATATTCATGGAAATGACATTCAATCATCTGGGAGTATGTCCCAAATGGCATCCTATTTCCTATATAGTGCACTACTTTTGAGCAGAAACCTATGGACCCTGGTCAAAGGTAGTACGCTATAAAGGGAATAGGGTGCCATTTGGAACACACGACAGGTGTCTATTCATGTCTATAACAGCCTCAAAGGCTGATATCTCTGATCATACCTCTCACTGAATGAATCATCACACTTCAGAAACTGTAGCATCACATCTTAGTAGCTCTGAGCCATTAGTGCTTTTTTGAAGTCGTTTCGTTTCGGTTCAATTATTAAAAAGTAACCACGGTGTTCGATTTTGGTTTTGACACATTTTTTAAACATTAAACACACTTATGCATTATGGGTGTTGAATGCTGTAACAACACAGAATAAAACAATTAATACAAGTCCCATGATGGTAGTGACTGTCCATTTTGGCTCATCACCTATTAAATACATTTATTCACATTACTTTACTTTTATAAAATATTTAAATTATTGTGTTGACTTTATTATTTCATTCAAGGTCATCATCTCATATCTAGAGTGCTGCTGCCTATGCTGTCTGAGAATATCACTATTTTAGTAAAAAGTTATTGTGCTGACGTTGCTTTCACAGGCAGTTTGGAACTAGGTAGTGAATGTTGCAACCTTGGACAGACAATTTTTACGCTCTGCGTGCTTCAACACTCGGCGGTACCATTCTGTGAGCTTGTGTGGCCTACCACTATGCGGCTGAGACGTTGTTGCTCCTAAACGTTTCCACTTCACAATAACAGCACTTACAGTGGACCAGGGCAGCTCTAGCAGGGCAGAAATTTGACGAACTCACTTGTAGAAAGGTGGCATCTTATGACGGTGCCACGTTGAAAGTTAAGTAAGGCCATTCTATTGCCAATGTTTGTTTATGGAGATGGCATGGCTGTGTGCTCGATTGTATACACCTGTAAGCAAAGGATGTGGCTGAAATAGTCAAATCCACTAATTTGAATGGGTGTCCACATACTTTTGTATATATATAGTGTATCTCAGTCAAAGTAAGTACAGTTTTCCTCAATAAAGTAGCTATCAGCAAAGTCATGAAATTGAAATAGCCATTGTGGCAAGATTGAGGATTTCCACTGGTATTCTGCCCTGTACTAAATGGAAGAGTTGGACTGTAAAGAACTGCGACCACAACCAAGTACAGGTATTTACTGTATACACATTTTCCAGCCATATCCATGTGTCTGTTTGCGCGAGATCATCGAGCTAACCTTACGTTCCCAGGAAATGTCTAATCAAATAAGAATAAACTTGAATTTGATTTGATTTGAAATGATGTTCTCTGTTATTTTTCTCTCTCTCTCTCTCTCTCTCTCTCTCTCTCTCTCTCTCTCTCTGTATATATATATATATATATATATATATATATATATACATACATACATTACCAGTATAAAGTTTGGACACACTTACTCATTCAAGGGTTTTTCTTTATGTTTTACTATTTTCTGCATTGTAGAATAATAGTGAAGACATCAAAAATATGAAATAACACATATGCAATCATGTAGTAACCAAAAAAGTGTTGAACAAATCTAAATATTTTTTTGTATTTCAGATTCTTCGAAGAAGCCACCCTTTGCCTTGATGTCAGCTTTGCACACTCTTGGCATTCTCTTACCAAGCTTCATGAGGTAGTCACCCGGAATGCTTTTCCAACAGTCTTGAAGGAGTTCCCTCATATGCTGAGCACGTGTTGGCTGCTTTTCCTTCACTCTGCAGTCCAAGTCATCCCAAACCATCTCAATTGGGTTGAAGTCAGGTGATTGTGGAGGCCAGGTCATCTGATACAGTACTCCATCACTCTCCTTCTTGGTCAAATAGCCCTTATATAGCCTGGAGGTGTGTTTTGATGTCTTCACTATTATTCTACATTGTAGAAAATAATAAAAGTAAATCCCTTGAATGAGTAGGTGTATCCAAACTTTTGACTGGTACTGTATGTATATTTATTTTTATGGTGTAGATCAGCTTTAATACTGCAGAGGTTCTGGAGGTTCTTATTGATAGTCATGAGTTATGATGACATTATAGAAACTCACATACATTCCTTGTAGAAGCCGAGCACTCTAGTAAACATTCTAATGGAATTGCGGAAGGAATTTAATGTTCCGCCAAGCACTCACATTCATCTTGAAGTGCAATTAGTGGCGATAGATTTGCTCCACACAAGACCTGTGAAGTATGAAAAAGACCATGGACAAAGGACCTGGGGCTAATTTGCGTAAATGTCTTTCTAAATTCTGGCGTACGTGGAGATTCTTGGATTTGCCTTATCAGCTAATTATTGCGATTTATAAAACTGCCGCACACAACATATACAGTGCCTTGCGAAAGTATTCGCCCCCCTTGAACTTTGCAACCTTTTGCCACATTTCAGGCTTCAAACATAAAATATAAAACTATATTTTTTTGTGAAGAATCAACAACAAGTGGGACACAATCATAAAGTGGAATGACATTTATTGGATATGAACTTTTTTAACTAATCAAAAACTGAAAAATTGGGCGTGCAAAATTATTCAGCCCCCTTAAGTTAATACTTTGTAGCGCCACCTTTTGCTGCGATTACAGCTGTAACTCGCTTGGGGTATGTCTCTATCAGTTTTGCACATCGAGAGACTGAAATGTTTTCCCATTCCTCCTTGCAACATTTAAGTCATTTAAGTCATTGCAAAACAGCAAAACAGCTCGTGCTCAGTGAGGTTGGATGGAGAGCATTTGTGAACAGCAGTTTTCAGTTCTTTCCACAGATTCTCGATTGGATTCAGGTCTGGACTTTGACTTGGCCATTCTAACACCTGAATATGTTTATTTTTGAACCATTCCATTGTAGATTTTGCTTTATGTTTATGTCATCAGGTTTTCTTCCAGAATGGTCCTGTATTTGGCTCCATCCATCTTACCATCAATTTTAACCATATTCCCTGTCCCTGCTGAAGAAAAGCAGGCCCAAACCATGATGCTGCCACCACCATGTTTGACAGTGGGAATGGTGTGTTCAGGGTGATGGGCTGTGTTGCTTTTACGCCAAACATAACGTTTTGCATTGTTGCCAAAAAGTTCCATTTTGGTTTCATCTGACCAGAGCACCTTCTTCCACATGTTTGGTGTGTCTCCCAGGTGGCTTGTGGCAAACTTTAAACAACACTTTTTATGGATATCTTTAAGAAATGGCTTTCTTCTTGCCACTCTTCCATAAAGGCCAGATTTGTGCAATATACAACTGATTGTTTTCCTATGGACAGAGTCTCCCACCTCAGCTGTAGATCTCTGCAGTTCATCCAGAGTGATCATGGACCTCTTGGCTGCATATCTGATCAGTCTTCTCCTTGTATGAGCTGAAAGTTTAGAGGGACGGCCAGGTCTTGGTAGATTTGCAGTGGTCTGATACTCCTTCCATTTCAATATTATCGCTTGCACAGTGCTCCTTGGGATGTTTAAAGCTTGGGAAATCTTTTTGTATCCAAATCCGGCTTTAAACTTCTTCACAACAGTATCTCGGACCAGCCTGGTGTGTTCCTTGTTCTTCATGATGCTCTCTGCGCTTTTAACGGACCTCTGAGACTATCACAGTGCAGGTGCATTTATACGGAGACTTGATTACACACAGGTGGATTGTATTTATCATCATTCGTCATTTAGATCAACATTGGATCATTCAGAGATCCTCACTGAACTTCTGGAGAGAGTTTGCTGCACTGAAAGTAAAGGGGCTGAATAATTTTGCACGCCCAATTTTTCAGTTTTTGATTTGTTAAAAAAGTTTGAAATATCCAATAAATGTCATTCCAGTTCATGATTGTGTCCCACTTGTTGTTGATTCTTCACAAAAAAATACAGTTTTATATCTTTATGTTTGAAGCCTGAAATGTGGCAAAAGGTCGCAAAGTTCAAGGGGGCCGAATACTTTCGCAAGGCACGGTACATGTTTTCATTGATAAATCAGAGCCATACTGTAGTTGTGTGCATGTGAACAAGGCCTGGAAAACTCCCTCCATTCACCTTTTTTGATAACAGAAACGCCCTCATTTGCTGTATGATTTGGAGATGTTGGAACTGGGCCATGATCATTTCGACTGCATCCCGAATAGGCTATAGCATTATCCAATCATACAAACTTTGTAACAGCAGTCAAACAAAAGTCAAATTATTAAAGTTGCTAAGCTTGTTAGATAACCTCCTTCAACAAATGACAGAATATTTCCTACATTTGGTCAAATCAAGTAGAAACTTATAAGCCATAAAATGTGCATTCTCCCTACTTCCTCGCACGCTACAACCACTGCAGCTGCAATGAATGAGTATAGCAAAGGGTTTTGATAAGCTTGCGTTGTTATTATTAGCGTCTTGTCTCTTTTCATATCGAGTAATATTTCACTATCTGGATATCAGATTAACAACATGAATTGGTGCATGAGGCAGAAATAATGCAGTGTGACTTGTGTTTCTCCATCGTCTGGAAGAATTGTGACCCCGTTTCTCAGCGGAGGGAGAGGGAGCGGGTGTCCCCTCAGAATGACCATCGGATGCAGGCCATCAGTCCAGTAAAAAAAAGAAGCTAATTATTATGTCACTCGGCTGTGCCTCACAAGTAATACAGCAAATTATCTATTATCAGTGTGATCATTTACCCAATGTTTTCAAATGTAATTTCAAAATGCTGTTAGAAGAAAATCCAAGCATCGCCAATATTCAGTGGTAATGTACTGGGCATATTGCCTACTTGAAATCTCATTGCTACAGAACTGTAGAACATAATTGTTTTAAGTTAATGTTGCATAGCCTCATGTTTTTTTATCTGAGCGGTAGAGCTCGGGTTGCATTTTGACTCAGAAAGTGATCTTGTGCTTTGAATTTATGGCAACTTTGTGTGAAGTAAATCCACTAGGCTAAAGGCTTGCATGCAACAATCTGTTTGGATAATGTGCTATTAGATTTTGTGTAGGGCCTGTTGTGTAGGGCCTGTTGTGTAGGCCCTGTTGTGTAGGGCCTTTTGTGTAGGGCCTGTTGTGTAGGGCCTGATGTGTAGGGCCTGCATTCATGCCACATAGGGGGGGAAATGTTTTAATTTCCCAGATTCTTGTCATTACATTTTTTATCTAAGTGTGAAGTGTTCACGAAAACACATGTTAATCCCTACTATAGGATGCACTATTTAGGGAATTGGGTGCCATTTCTGATAAAACCGTGAGAATGTATAGATAGTTCTCTACGACCAATGAGATGTTGTGTGTGACAGTATAATAATAATAATATATGCCATTTAGCAGACGCTTTTATCCAAAGCGACTTACAGTCATGTGTGCATACATTCTACGTATGGGTGATCCCAGGGATCGAACCCACTACCCTGGCGTTACAAGCGCCATGCTCTACCAACTGAGCTACACAGGAGATGTAAGGAGATGGTCTGCAGGTGACCGGTAGGTGTATTATTAAACAAGTTGAACTTTGAGAACTGTCTGAGGTTCCTTGATTTGTTTCCTCACTCCTCTATAAGTCTGAGCATTGTTTGGCCTTCATGCTCTTCACTGAGACCTCCTGGCCTGTTACTCTGGCAGATGGCCAAGGGTGTGGATGTGTGTGTGTCTCATTTTCCTCTGCCATCAGCAGAGAGATAAAGAGGAGGGAGTCAGACCGGAAAGATAACAGGTACAGTAGTCTAACCTTTGCCATGGCAGTGTTCAGACAGGATAGGATACTAGGCATTAATAAGCAAGCAGCAACAGCGAGCAGACTGGGAGTAGAGGGCTCCAAATCATTGAAAACAACTCACAGTCACAGATGGAGACCGACTCACATCAATGGAGGACAAGAAAATAGATTTTGTGTAAAAGTCACTGTTATTCTATAGGTGATGCCAAGAAACAAGCCAGAAAAGATTAATAATGATTCAGGTGAAGTGAGTGGGATAATGTCTGTATACAGTATGTTAGAGCATGTGTCAAACAAGGCCCGTGGACAGAATCTGGCCAATGACACATCTCTATCTGGCTCACGCAAGGATTTTGGGTTGTCAATTCATTCCATACCTCCAACCAAGCACTGCACTTCAAGTTAAGCAAGCACTGCCAATGTGCTGCACGCCAAACGGTAGTGCATTGCCTTACAAAGCTACCAGCCTCTTCCCAGACCCACACCTACACACGAGCCAGCCAGTGCACTGGAATTGCAATTGGAACTGACCAAATCTTCTACCAGACCGAAAGTTTAAAGGTGTTGTAAGCTAAATGTCCATGCCAAGTTTGGGTTCCAACGAGTCATTGCTGTAGCCTACTGAAAATGTAATCTCGGTTGTCAAAAAGTTATAAGATAAAGGATTCACACGCGAGTATAAATTATACCTAGACGACAATAGGACACACAAGCGAGTATAAATTATACCTAGACGACAATAGGACACACAAGCGAGTATAAATTATACCTAGACGACAATAGGACACACAAGCGAGTATAAATTATACCTAGACGACAATAGGACACACAAGCGAGTATAAATTATACCTAGACAACAATAGGACACACAAGCGAGTATAAATTATACCTAGACGACAATAGGACACACAAGCGAGTATAAATTATACCTAGACGACAATAGGACACACAAGCGAGTATAAATTATACCTAGACGACAATAGGACACACAAGCGAGTATAAATTATACCTAGACGACAATAGGACACACAAGCGAGTATAAATTATACCTAGACGACAATAGGACACACAAGCGAGTATAAATGAGACAACAGTTGAGTCATCTACTTCATGAAATTAAAGCCTGATGCACTAGCATCGATGAGTTGAACTTCCATTGCTCTGCTTTCGTGTGTCCCGTTCACAGCATGCAGCGTAGGTAAAGTGTACAGACACAAGCCACAGTCCTAGCTAGGCTACTAAAATGTTGCAGTCTGGCTTCAGTTTTTAAAGCTAAGCCTGCAACAAAATGCAGAGGAGAACCATGTAGGCCTATTACAGCAACATTTGAGCAGTAGCCTCGGCTGACTACTCAATTACAAGACTACAAGAGCGCACCATACAGCAATGCTACATTCAACTGCACCAGTGATGCAGTGCAAAAAAAATTCAGAAATGTTTTAATTTGAAATATTACAACAACCTAGCTACATTTTTGTTTTTCAGAGTTGTTAGATCCTTTTTGATTAGGGTTGCACATTTGCAAGCATAGCAGCAAAGGCTGGACAAATATTATCTCTTATGTTTCATTTTAATATGTTAAAATGCTACATACAGCATCCTATAGTGGACATTATAAAGGGCCATATTTTCTTCAAATAAAACAATGACTAGTTTGGGTCGCATGTCTGGCCTGCGAATTCGAGCAAAGATTAATTTGAGAGAGGGGTAAGGGGTAAAACAGAGAGACTAACAGGAAGGAGGGGAAAGGATGGAGAAAGAATGAGCGAGAGAAGGAGAAAGGATAAGAGAGAAAGTAATACATATCAATAAAATGTAGAAAGAAATATGAAGTATAGGCATCCCCGCCTAGGCACTGTTCCAGAGAGGTAGAGATCGTGTCTAGACCTGGGCTCCCTGACTGCCATCCATGCTGATTGGGCATTGTTTGTTTTACACTTCAAATGCCAGGAGGAGACAGACAGAGCACTAAAATGTCAGAGTCAGTCTCCCAGTCAGCACACAGGTTTCATATTTACACTGCAGCAGCCATCACCACAGCTCGTCTCTCAGGAAAGGTAAATCTAATTCTTAATCCACCTGCAGGGGAGAAATCAATGACTCCTCTCTCTCGCCCCTCCCCTCGCTCGCTCTCTTTCACTCCCTCTCTCTTCCCCTTCTGTGGAAAGGTTGTGGACATGGTTTAATTTTTCCGGCTTTGTGAGAAATACCCAGCGGTAGGATTTTACAGTGAGGAGGCATCAATGCAGAACTGATTTTTCTTGCCAAGAGCTTTTTATTTGCAAGTGAAGTTAATAATAGCCGGTGACGGTACAATATATTTACAAACAAAATAACAAACAGGCTTTAAAGCAAGTACATCCAATTACCATAGAGATCTGTCAAAGAAAACCAGGCTTAAACTATGCCTGTACCCGGCCACATGCCGACCTTACGCTGTTTGTGTGTCTCTGTCTGGCAAACAAAGTAATGACAGGTGCTAAAATAGGACTACCCATCATGCATCTGACCAATGAAAAGAATGCGTGACACAGTGATCAATTAACATTGAAAAGTCAATAATTACAATACTCACATGTTCAGGCCCCAGTTTCCCAATATCGATGGAACTTAGGCTTGTGAGTGTTTTAACGATGCATCTTTCCTACAAAGAAGATGTAACAAGGGTTTCCAAAAAAACACGCAGAGTAGGTTCGCTAAGTAAATTGTTGAGGCCTGTGTCAAAACTGATAGGGTCTAAAGAAAGACACCACTGCTCTCGGATCAGCGTTCTCCCTTTCCAATCTAGAATTATACCATAAAACTGACGATGGATCAGCTCCTAGAGAGATATTATCACCTATGGCTACAAATAGTGAGGTGGCTTATTGTAATGCTTACCCTACACATCATGAAATATACAGTGCCTTCGGAAAGTATTCAGACCCCTTCACTTGTTCCACATTTTGTTACCTTACACTTTATTCCCAAATTGATTGACTTGTTGTTTCTCCTCATTAATCAAAACAGTCCTGTATTGTAGCATCCATGTCATCTGGCCACTTCTGTATTGAGCGAGTCACTGGTACTTCCTACTTTAGTGTTTGCTTGTAAGCAGGAATCAGGAGGATAGAATTATGGTCAGAAATTGAGGGCGAGGGAGAGCTTTGTACGCATCTCTGTGTGTGGAATAAAGTTGGTATAGAGTTTTTTTCCCTCTGGTTCCACGTGTGACATGCTGGTAGAAATGAGGTAAAACGGATTTAAGGTGGCCTGTATGAAAGAGTCCGCCTCTAGAAGCACCACTTCTGGATGAGCATTTTCCTTTTTGCTTTTTATGACCTTATACAGCTCGTTGAGTGCGGTCTTAATGCTGGCGTCGGTTTGTGGTGGTAAATAGACGACTACGAATAATATAGATGAGAACATTCTTTGCAGATAGTGTGGTCCACAGCTTATCATGAGGTACTCTACCTCAGGTGCGCAATACCTCGAGACTTCCTTAGTATTAGATTTCATGCATCATCACCACTTTGTTGATGCACTTTTGGCAGCGATTACAGCCATGACGCAATATGCATGGCACACTTGTATTTAGGGAGTTTATCCCATTCTTCTCTGCAGATCCTTTCAAGCTCTGTCAGGTTGGATGGGGAGCGTAACTGCATAATATGTTTAGGTCTTTCCAGAGATGTCCGAACTGTTTCAAGTGTAGGCTCTAGTTCGGCCACTCAAGGACATTCAGAGAATTGTCCCTGAACCACTCCTGCGTTGTCTTGGCTGTGTTGTTGGGTTGTTGTCCTGTTGGAAGATGAACATTCGCCCCAGTCTGAGATCCTGAGTTCTCTGGAGTGGGTTTTCTTCAAGGATCTCTCTGTACTTTGCTCCGTTCATCTTTCCCTCTCCTGACTAGTCGCCCAGTCCCTGCCACTGAAAAACATCCCCACAGCATGATGTTGCCACCACCATGCTTCACTGTAGGGATGGAGCCAGGTTTCCACCAGATGTGACACTTGGTATTCAGGCCAATCTTGGTTTCATCGTCTGGCCACTCTACCATAAAGGCCTGATTGGTGAAGTACTGCAGAGATGGTTGTCCTTCTGGAAGGTTCTCCCATCTCCACAGAGGATCTTGAGAGCTCTGCCAGAGTGACCATCGGGTTCTTGGTCACCTCCTTGACCTACTCTAGGAAGAGTCTTGATGGTTCCAAACATCTTTCATTTAAGAATGATGGAGGCCACTGTGTTCTTGGGGACCTTCAATGCTGCAGAAATGTTTTTTAGGGAAAATGAGTGTTTCATTGTCTCTCTTTGGAATGTTTCCTGGGTCTATAATCTTTCAGAGTGAGTGAGATTGAGACCGTAAACTACCCAAATTGAAAAGGCCTGGTAATTGTTTGTTTTTACCTTAAGGTTTGCACATACCCACACACAACACATTTGTTATGACTATTTGTTGGTGGTTTTAAAATACTATGTTTGGGTTTTACATTTGTCTTAGTGCTAAAGATTTTATTTTTTGAACACGTGAATTCTGTTTATAAAGGAATGTTCTGCCAATCTGCGATACAACATGTAGGAAATGTTTGACTATTTTTCTTTAATTTGTCCAATATAGTAAACACTTCTTTGAAGGGTTTGTATGACCTATATCATGACTTTCCATTGTGGTTTGATCACCCTCATTGGAAAGCCATTTGGATAATGAATTTAAGGTCATTTGTAATACTGATTTCAAGGTAATTTGATTATAATTATGAAGTTTGTAGTTCTTCACCATATTTGTAATTTGGACCAATGTGAAGCAGAGGGCATTGCCTTTGACTAAGAGTAGGCTGCTTTAAGTCTATTTTCCTATGACCATATGGGTACAATAATTTTTCATAGTAGTGATTTTAATTTGATTATGTTATTTGAAATTTTGTTTAACTTTTTGACCAGTAGTAGTGTTTTTTTTCTCACATTACTCTCATGGAGAGTTGTGTTAAAAATGGGGGAGGATACAGTCCTTTAAGGTTTTGTATTCAGTCCTTTGAGGTTTTGGAGTGAAGTTTACACAACTTGAGGGATATGTGAAGGAGTGTATTGTTGTGTTTGTTCTGTTCTATTCCCGATGGGTTATAGGTCTATCTTCCTGATCCTGTGGCTCTGCGAGGAAGTTTACAGTGTGATGGCGAGTATATGCCAATTTGAAAGAATAGTTTCAATAGAATGTGTTATTCTCTTTGACATATGTTGAGACATTTGTATTTAAGAATAATTGGTAAAAGTAATAATTTATCATATAGTTAAGGAACTGACCTAAATTGTTGTTCTGATCTGTTCTTTTGAGATTATCATGAAAAGTGACATCAGATGGTATCTTAATGCATGGAAGAGATAATTGGACCAAACAGTGTGTGTACCTCAAACCCCCCTCTAACTGGCTGAAGAAGAGTTACAAAGGCCTTGAATACGGCCCTGTCCACACCACTTCTTCCAAGAGAAAGGAGCCAGAAATCGGTGTACAGCATCAGATCTGTTCTCTATCAACTGCCTTTCTCTCATGTTTTTCTCAGGTGTGAGAGGAGTCCACGTGTAGTGAGCATGAGGAAGGTGCTGTTCTAAACTTCTCTTATGTGGCTGGTATACTGGTTGACGAATGGACAAGACATAATGTCTGGTAAAGGTGATGGCGTCTAAGGTGAAACATTGAAATGGGGACATTATCATGGGCCATCCACATTGAACTGTTAAGCTATCTGAAGAAGTACGAAAAGGACACCAGAAGAATCAGTGCCTGAAGAAGGGGGTTGGTCAACTGTGCCCCAAAAAATGTTTTAGACTTTTTAGGTATCAGGTTGATTGTAGAGGTCTACACCACGTAAAATTATAGTAATTTAGATTAAGAATGCATTGAGCCACTGATCTGTATTATAATCGTGAAAAAAAGTTAATAGTATAATTATACTGGATGTTAATATAAATGTACATTCTGCCAATGTTGATTGCCAATGTTGATGTGTGTTAAATTATTTTTTAAACTTTGAGTGATAGGACCAATTTGAATCACTGAGCAATGTCATTTTAAAATTTTGGTTGGATAATATGGTTCTAATTATGATTTTATTTGGAAATTGAATGATTTTTAAAACTGAAGGATTGATTTGAGTTGAGTATGTTAATATCTATATGAGTGAAGCAATTAATGTATTAGGGATTGATTGTTTTAATTGATGTTATGAACTAAAGATGTTGACACTATTCTAAGCATGCCATCAGTGAACTCTGATCTGGAGAGTGAAAATGATCCTAATCTATTTGATCTATAGGCATTGCCTTATAAATAGTGGAATCATGCTGCTTGTCTTGGGTCGTGTTCATTAGGCACCAAGGGAATACATTTTATTTTAACTAGGAGTCACTACTTGGATTTGCCCAACAAGATATGCTAATTCTAGTTTCTGGGATGGAAAAAGTAACTTCCAACATACTATACTGATCCATTGGAGTGTGATAGATAACTAAAGCTTATTTTATTAAACTCCATTGTTGCATGCACTGCATTATGCATTAAATATGTGCTTTTCACTGTCTATGGAAAGTGTGGCTTTGAATCTCTTAAACTGTATGCATTTTGTTGTTTTTCTTCGTGGTTTCATGCAGGTGACTGTGTATCATAACCTTCCCAGACAAATTGCTAGAATGCTTAGAAAATGTGTTGGGAGTTTGAATGCGGCTGAGTTGGTCATGTGCAGGAACCCCATGCAATGAGTTATTGTTTTGTGGTTTTTAGGATATATGCATTTTCTATGTGCATAAATGTTCTTAAATCTTGTCATTTTCTTTTAACCTCTTAACCTCTCCTGAACAAGGCAGTTAACCCACCGTTCCTAGGCCGTCGTCGTAATTAAGAATTTGTTCTCAACTGACTTGCCTAGTTAAATAAAGGTTCGTATAACCTCAGCATCCCTTGTTCTCAATTTCTGCCTGAAGACATATCCTAATCTAACTGCCTGTAGCTCAGCCCCAGAGGCAAGGATATGCATATTCTTGGTATTATTTGAATGGATGAATGGAAACATTCTGAAGTTTGTGGAAATGTTAATTGAATGTAGGAGAATATAACACAGTAGATCTGGTGGCAGAAAATGGAAAGAAAGAGCATACATTTTCTGTTTTTTATTGTTGTAGCATCATCTTTCACATGTACTAGAATAGCCACACAGTCAAATAGGATGCTGGAGATAATTTTGATGGATAACACAGGAGGGCACCTGTAGGTGTGCAAAGCTTCAGACTGATAACTTCAGGAATGGGTGAGCTACATGACATTTAGCATGAAGTCACCCAGGTGTCCCACACAAGTTGCCCAAATGTACCCAAGTGGCCGAATTGGTGAAATGACCTATAACTATATACAGCAGTGCAAATAACTATATACAACATATCAAAAAGCAATTCTAACACACAAAAAATATATAAATGTTTTATAAAATATTAGAAAATAAATATTTTTTTAAAAACAGACCCTTTGGAAGTCCTCTACACAATATTTTGCTGCCTGTCCCATAGCAGTCTCTTTCTGATGTAACGCAGAGGCAAACTGAACAAGTGGTGCAGGTCATGCGACACAGAACACAACGACACCTCCATGCTGTGCCCTTTTGGCCCTGAGGCACAGTCATGCCTGCAGTAATGAACTGTGGCATATGAACACCACTGGAGGCAGGAGTAGAGGGGGCAGAGGTAGAGCGGGCAGCTTGGCACCGGGGGCACCCAGTCGGAGTCGCTATCACTGTGAAAGAAATCATTTAAAACAATATTTGTATTGTATGAGCCTTTTATAATCACATAAAATAAACATATACAGTGGGGCAAAAAAGTATTTAGTCAGCCACCAATTGTGCAAGTTCTCTTACTTAAAAAGATGAGAGGCCTGTAATTTTCATCATAGGTACACTTCAACTATGACAGACAAAATGAGAAAAAAAATCCAGAAAATCACATTGTAGGATTTTTAATGAATTCATTTGCAAATTATGGTGGAAAATAAGTATTTGGTCACCTACAAACAAGCAAGATTTCTGGCTCTCACAGACCTGTAACTTCTTCTTTAAGAGGCTCCTCTGTCCTCCACTCATTACCTGTATTAATGGCACCTGTTTGAACTTGGTTTGAAGAAATCAACTGTGGGAGGAATTATTAGGTAATGGAAGACATACAAGACCACTGATAATCCCCCTTGATCTGGGGCTCCAAGCAAGATCTCACCCCGTGGGGTCAAAATGATCACAAGAACGGTGAGCAAAAATCCCAGAACCACACGGGGGGACCTAGTGAATGACCTGCAGAGAGCTGGGACCAAAGTAACAAAGCCTACCATCAGTAACAAACTACGCCACCAGGGACTCAAATCCTGCAGTGCCAGACATGTCCCCCTGCTTAAGCCAGTACATGTCCAGGCCCGTCTGAAGTTTGCTAGAGAGCATTTGGATGATCCAGAAGAAGATTGGGAGAATGTCATATGGTCAGATGAAACCAAAATATAACTTTTTGGTAAAACCTCAACTCGTCGTGTTTGGAGGACAAAGAATGCTGAGTTGCATCCAAAGAACACCATACCTACTGTGAAGCATGGGGGTGGAAACATGCTTTGGGGCTGTTTTTATGCAAAGGGACCAGGACGACTGATCCGTGTAAAGGAAAGAATGAATGGGACCATGTATTGTGAGATTTTGAGTGAAAACCTCCTTCCATCAGCAAGGCATTGAAGATGAAACGTGGTTGGGTCTTTCTGCATTACAATGATCCCAAACACACTGCCCAGGCAACGAAGGAGTGGCTTCGTAAGAAGCATTTCAAGGTCCTGGAGTGGCCTAGCCAGTCTCCAGATCTCAACCCCATAGAAAATATTTTGAGGGAGTTGAAAGTCCATGTTGCCCAGCAACAGCCCCAAAACATCACTGCTCTAGAGGAGATCTGCATGGAGGAATGGGCCAAAATACCAGCAACAGTGTGTGAAAACCTTGTGAAGACTTACAGAAAACGTTTGACCTCTGTCATTGCCAACAAAAGGGTATATAACAAAGTATTGAGATAAACTTTTGTTATTGACCAAATACTTATTTTTCACCATAATTTGCAAATAAATTCATTAAAAATCCTACAATGTGATTTTCTGTCATAGCTGAAGTGTACCTATGACGAAAATTACCTCTCTCATCTTTTTAAGTTCTCCCACTTTTTAAGTGGGAGAACTTGCACAATTGGTGGCTGACTAAATACTTTTTTGCCCCACTGTATGTATTGTATAGAGCAGAGGGAACAGTCCCTAAGGTGAAGTACTGTTCCATTCAACTCCGGCCATTGTTGTGGGCCTGCCCTCCCCCGAACAGCACCCAATGGCTATTTCATATGGAAATGGAGAGGAGTAGCAGGCGCAGTGGCCATGTGTGTGTTGTATTTTTAGTTGTCACTCTGAAATTTCCCCTGGTGTTGATCCCTGTACGGGGATCGAAGCCACAATTAACTATTGTGTGTGTGTGTTCTACTGAGGATGGGCCTCTATGAGAGATACCTTTCATACAAATCTTAACCTTGTGACCATTCTACGTATGTGTTGTTCGTCATGTAGGTTGAGAGGGGTGTATATTGGCTATAAAAGATCTTTGTACTTTTGTGTTGTCACTTTCAATGGTTCATTAGAAATGGTGCATCATTGAAAGTCAATGCTATTGCAAAGCTCTTATTATTAAAGATGTAGTTTAAGTATAACTCTGACTCGTGAGTGAAGTTTGTCTCTCTCCTATTTTGGTAATACAGAAATTAACCACCACATTCTTCCTTTAAAAGTTGTAACGTACTGCAGCACATGTTGCGGGTGCCACAGAATTCTATGGCACTTTATTTAAGTGTCAGCCATTGTTGCCAGAATGATGCAATTTACCACAATCTGCCACCATCTATCACAAACCGTCACGGAATAACCTCTAAACTTTTAAAGGAAGAACCACTGTAGAATTAAATGGATCTATTGTATTAATCCATAGACTGCTGTTAACAGTGTGTACACAGTGAGTCAGACACAAACAAGAGTGTGTATTGGAACACATCTGTTAGTTTACTGAAGTTTAGATAGAGTTGTCAATTAGTACAGCAACAGTGTGTGCCAACTGTAAAGTATAATTGATTCCTTAAAATATCCTAATTAGTGTTTGGTTATTTTTCTCATATCGCCTTGCTAAGGGGAACAAGTCAGAGAGACGTGCGTGTGCCCCACTGTATGTATTGTATAGAGCAGAGGGAACAGTCCCTAAGGTGAAGTACTGTTCCATTCAACTCCGGCCATTGTTGTGGGCCTGCCCTCCCCCGAACAGCACCCAATGGCTATTTCATATGGAAATGGAGAGGAGTAGCAGGCGCAGTGGCCATGTGTGTGTTTGCTGTTCTACTCCATTCCATTTGAATAATTATACAGTATACATTGGGGCAAAAAAGTATTTAGTCAGCCACCAATTGTGCAAGTTCTCCCACTTAAAAATAAAGGGAACACTAAAATAACACATCCTAGATCTGAATGAATGAAATATTCTTATTAAATACTTTTTTCTTTACATAGTTGAATGTGCTGACAACAAAATCACGCAAAAAATAATCAATGGAAATCAAATTTATCAACCCATGGAGGTCTGGGTTTGGAGTCGCACTCAAAATGAAAGTGGAAAACCATACTGCAGGCTGATCCAACTTTGATGTAAAGTCCTTAAAACAAGTCAAAATGAGGCTCAGTAGTGTGTGTGGCCTCCACGTGCCTATATGAACTCCCTACAACACCTGGGCATGCTCCTGATGAGGTGCTGGATGGTCTCCTGAGGGATCTCCTCCCAGACCTGGACTAAAGCATCCGCCAACTCCTGGACAGTCTGTGGTGCAACGTGGCGTTGGTGGATGGAGCGAGACATGATGTCCCAGATGTGCTCAATTGGATTCAGGTCTGGGGAACGGGCAGTCCATAGCATCAATGCCTTCCTCTTGCAGGAACTGCTGACACACTCCAGCCACATGAGGTCTAGCATTGTCTTGCATTAGGAGGAACCCAGGGCCAACCGCACCTGCATATGGTCTCACACGGGGACTGAGCATCTCATCTCGGTACCTAATGGTAGTCAAGCTACCTCTGGCGAGCACATGGAAGGCTGTGCGGCCCCCCAAAGAAATGCCACCCCACAGCATGACTGACCCACCACCAAACCGGTCATGCTGGAGGATGTTGCAGGCAACAGAACGTTCTCCACGGTGTCTCCGGACTCTGTCATGTCTGTCACATGTGCTCAGTGTGAACCTGCTTTCATCTGTGAAGAGCACAGGGCACCACTGGCGAATTTGCCAATCTTGGTGTTCTCTGGCAAATGCCAAACGTCCTGCATGGTGTTGGGCTGTAAGCACGTTGGGCCCTCATACCACCCTCATGAAGTCTGTTCCTGACCGTTTGAGCAGACACATGCACATTTGTGGCCTGCTGGAGGTCATTTTGCAGGGCTCTGGCAGTGTTCCTCTTGCTCCTCCAAAGGTGGAGGTAGCGGTCCTGCTGCTGGGTTGTTGCCCTCCTACGGCCTCCTCCACGTCTCCTGATGTACTGGCCTGTCTCCTGGTAGAGCCTCCATGCTCTGGACACTATGCTGACAGAGACAGTAAACCTTCTTGCCACAGCTCGCATTCATGTGCCATCCTGGATGAGCTGCACTACCTGAGCCACTTGTGTGGGTTGTAGACTCCATCTCATGCTACCACCAGAGTGAAAGCACTGCCAGCATTCAAAAGTGACCAAAACATCAGCCAGGAAGCATAGGAACTGAGAAGTGGTCTGTGGTTGCAACCTGCTGAACCACTCCTTTATTGGGGGTGTCTTGCTAATTGCCTATAATTTCCACCTGTTGTCTATTTGCACAACATCATGTGAAATTTATTGTCAATCAGTGTTGCTTCCTAAGTGGACAGTTTGATTTCACAGAAGTGTGATTGACTTGGAGTTACATTGTGTTGTTTAAGTGTTCCCTTTAATTTTTTGAGTAGTGTGTGTATATATATATATATATATTTCTATTTCATAAAACGCCATTAGCACTTACCCGTCCAGAAGTACGTCCTGTCCTTGCAGAAACAGCTCCTCAGCTCCTGTTTGAATCGTAACACTCAAATATTCCTCAAACAAAAAATCTCTCCCTTTCCCGATCAATCTCTTCTATAATCTGTATACTTAGATTTGGACATCGCGTTTCCTGATTTATTCACCATGATGTCTTCAATGAAACGTTGAAAATACAACTTTCCAAAATACTGCTGTGCGTAACAAGCGTCACAGCAACTCCTCTGATAGTTAAGGCGAGAATGGAGTTCGTTACGCGTGCGATTACAAACAAGGAATGGTGGTCCAACCCAAAACCATTACATACTGGCGTTTACCTCAGCTCATTGGCTATCTACATAGCTAGATTTCAAGAAGATCAGTGGTCATTGGGCAGAAATACAGTCAATCAATGAAGCTTCGCAAAAATTATTGGTGCGCCAGGAAGTAATTGCTCGTTGTCTTCAAATCAGTTCACTTCAGTCAATACTCCCCCGCAAAAAAAACTTTGACTGTGTTGCAAACATCCAGAGGAATGTACTGAATGCACTGAATGCACTGAATGCACTGAAACCAACCATGGGTGTGTAGTTACGTTGAATGCTCCATAAAAAAAATTGATAGAGATGGGATTCACAGCACAAACGGTTTACAAAATGTTTCGATTTAGGCTATAAAAATTGATTTTATCAAAGAAAACGGCACTTCACTTGATCACTGGGACCCTCAGGAAGAGAAATAAGAGCAAGATATCAGAATGTAGTAAGTCATAATTCTACCTTCAGATATGAATGTGTAAAAACTGTCATGGCGGAAAATGTTTTTGTTGTTGATTGCTCTTCTCAAACAAAAGCATGGTATTTGTTCTCTGTAATAGCTATTTTAAATTGGAAAATGTAGTTTGATTACCAAGATTCTAATCTTTTGAAGGATTTAAGACACTTGCATTTTCAAGAATGCTTAATGTTACGACGTTGTATTTTTAGTTGTCACTCTGAAATTTCCCCTGGTGTTGATCCCTGTACGGGGATCGAAGCCACAATTAACTATTGTGTGTGTGTGTTCTACTGAGGATGGGCCTCTATGAGAGATACCTTTCATACAAATCTTAACCTTGTGACCATTCTACGTATGTGTTGTTCGTCATGTAGGTTGAGAGGGGTGTATATTGGCTATAAAAGATCTTTGTACTTTTGTGTTGTCACTTTCAATGGTTCATTAGAAATGGTGCATCATTGAAAGTCAATGCTATTGCAAAGCTCTTATTATTAAAGATGTAGTTTAAGTATAACTCTGACTCGTGAGTGAAGTTTGTCTCTCTCCTATTTTGGTAATACAGAAATTAACCACCACATTCTTCCTTTAAAAGTTGTAACGTACTGCAGCACATCTTGCGGGTGCCACAGAATTCTATGGCACTTTATTTAAGTGTCAGCCATTGTTGCCAGAATGATGCAATTTACCACAATCTGCCACCATCTATCACAAACCGTCACGGAATAACCTCTAAACTTTTAAAGGAAGAACCACTGTAGAATTAAATGGATCTATTGTATTAATCCATAGACTGCTGTTAACAGTGTGTACACAGTGAGTCAGACACAAACAAGAGTGTGTATTGGAACACATCTGTTAGTTTACTGAAGTTTAGATAGAGTTGTCAATTAGTACAGCAACAGTGTGTGCCAACTGTAAAGTATAATTGATTCCTTAAAATATCCTAATTAGTGTTTGGTTATTTTTCTCATATCGCCTTGCTAAGGGGAACAAGTCAGAGAGACGTGCGTGTGCTTTTTTTGCGTGTGCTTCTCCTGCCACTGCTGCAGTACCTGTCACACTGCAGTGTTCTATCACTATTGTTCTCTCTGGACTACTCTCTCTATCTCTCTCCCTCTCTTTCTATCCCCTACTCTCCCTCTCTATTGCTTCCATCTGTTTCTCCGTCCCAATTACTCCCCCTCTTTCCCTTGCTGTTTTTGTTGTTTTCATTCTGTTTCGCTGTGACTATGTTCTTGTGCATGTGTGTGTCTAGGGTTCTGTACCGCTGTGACTAGGGAGCTGTGTGTGTGTGTGTGTGTGTGTGTGTGTGTGTGTGTGTGTGTGTGTGTGTGTGTGTGTGTGTGTGTGTGTGTGTGTGTGTGTGTGTGTGTGTGTGTGTGTGTGTGTGTGTGTGTGTGTGTGTGTGTGTGTGTGTGTGTGTGTGTGTGTGTGTGTGTGTGTGTGTGTGCTTTACTGTTAGACAGGAGAGTAAATTAAGAGGTATGGGGCTGGGATGACAGCTTTGATGCCGGTGATTCATTTTCATGAAGCAGAAATCTCCTCAGAGTTACTGGATGAGAGAGATGGTGACAGGTGTGTGTGTGCTTTCGCTCATATCTGGAGACACCTTCAAATTAGCTGATTTGGCTATTTCAGCCATACCTGTTGCTGACAGGTGTATAAATCTGAGCACACAGCCATGCAATCTCCATAGAGAAACATTGGCAGTAGAATGTTCCGTACTGAAGAGCTCAGTGACTTTCAACGTGGCAGTGTCATAGGATGCTACCTTTCAAACATGTTCGTTCATAAAATGTCTGCCCTGCAAGAGCTGCCCCTGTCAACTTGTAGTGTTGTTATTGTGAAGTGAAAACGTCTAGGAGCAACAGCCGCTCATCCGCAAAGTGGTAGGCCAAAACCATCTTTCCTCGGTTCCAGAACTCACTACCGAGTTCCAAACTTCCTCTGGAAGCAATGTCAGCACATGATATGTTCGTCTGGAGCTTCATGAAATGGGTTTCCATGGCCGAGCAGCCGCACACACAAGCCTAAGATCACCATGCGCAATGCCAAGCGTCAGCTGGAGTGGTGTAAAGTTTGCCGCCATTGGACTCTGGAGAAGTGGAAATGCATTCTCTGGAGTGATGAATCAAACTTCTCCATCTGGCAGCCATACGGATGATGTGCTTTCATCTTTTTGGCAACAGTTTGGGAAAGGCCCTTTACTGTTTCAGCATGACAATGCCCGGACCTAAACCCCATCGAACACCTTTGGAAAATTCCAGAAAATTATGTCATGGCCTTAGAAGCGTCTGATAGGCTAATTTACATAATTTGAGTCAATTGGAGTTGTACCTGTGGATGTATTTCAAGCCCTACCTTCAAACTCAGAGCCTCTCCTTAACATCATGGAAAAATCAAAAGAAATCAGCCAAGACCTCAGAAAAAAGAAAGAGGAAACAGGTACAAAAGTATCAAAGCCAGACTATGATTTGCAACTGCACATGGGGACATAGATCGTACTTTTTGGAGAAATGTCCTCTGATCTGATGAAACAAAATTTGAACTGTTTGGCCATAATGACCTATGTTTGGAAGAAAAAGGGGGAGGCTTGCAAGCTGAAGAGCACCATTCCAAACGTGAGGCACGGGGGTGGCAGCATCATGTTGTGAGGGTGCTTTGCTGCAGGGGGGACTGGTGCACTTTACAAAATAGATGGCATCATGAGGCGGGATAATTATGTGGATAAATTGAAGCAACAATCTCAAGACATCAGTCAGGAAGATAAAGCTTTGTCGCAAATGGATCTTCCAGATGGACAATGACCCCAAGCATACTTCCAAAGTTGTGGCAAAATGGCTTAATAAGGACAGCAAAGTCAAGGTATTGGAGTGGCCATCACAAAGTCCTGACCTCAATCCTACAGAAAAATTGTGTGCAGAGCTGAAACATCATGTGTGAGCAAGGAGGCCTACAAACCTGACTCAGTTACATCAGCTCTGTCAGGAGGAATGGGCCAAAATTCACACAACTTATTGTGGAAAGCTTGTGGAAGGGTACCCGAAACATTTGACCCAAGTTAAACAATTTAAAGGCAATGCTAACAAATACTAATTGAGTGTATGTACACTTCGGACCCACTGGGAATGTGATGAAAGAAATAAAAGCTGAAATAAATCATTCTCTCTATTATTCTGATATTTCTCATTCTTAAAATAAAGTGGTGATCCTAACTGACCTAGGGAATTTCGACTCAGATTAAATATCAGAAATTGTGAAAACTGAGTTTATAAGTATTTGGCTAGAGTGTATGTAAACTGTCTCCTGCAATATCAGTTCTGTTATACTCACAGACAATATTTTTACAGTTTTGGAAACTTTAGAGTGTTTTCTATCCTAAGCTGTCAATTATATGCATATTCTAGCATCTTGTCCTGACAAAATATCCTGTTTACTACGGGAACGTTGTTTTTCCAAAAATGAAAATACTGCCCCCTTTATTATTACAATTCTGTAATTTGAATTTGGCGCTCTGCAATTTCACCGGATGTTTTTGAGGTGGGTCGCTAGCGGCTCGCCTGCGCAACAGAGTTTATGTCGACAGGTGTTTATTTTTTTGGACTCACCGGAGCAGACTCTGGAGTTCTCGTTTAACCTGTTGATCCTACCCCCTACTTTTTTGAACATTCTGTTAAAAATCGCGCAACATTTCAGCGCCCTGCTACTCATGCCAGGAATATAGTATATGCATATGATTAGTATGTGTGGATAGAAAACACTCAGACGTTTCTAAAACTGGTTAAATCACGGCTGTGACTATAACAGAACGTGCGTTTCATCGAAAAGCGCAGGAAAATCTGATCACTGAAAACTGGAAAATATATCAATGCGCCACTTGAATGTATTGTTGAATAGAAACCACATTACCTGGAGCCGAGGTTGCAATACCTACAGCTTCCACACGATGTCAACAGTCTTGTCATTTGCCTAGGATTTGTTTGGTTGAGATTTATCCGGACATTATTTCAAGACGCCTCGTAATCAATTTGATCGATTATTAACGTTTACTAATACGTAAAGTTGCATTACAAAAGTATTTTGAAGTGTTTTGTGAAAGTTTATCGTTGACTTTTTTAATTTAAAAAAAATGACGTTGCGTTATAAAACGCTGTTTTTTTCCTTGATCACACAGTCTTCATAGATCGATATCTAGGCTATATATGGACCGATTTAATCGAAAAAAAGACCCAATAGTGATGTTTATTGGACATCTAGGAGTGCCAACAAAGTAGATGGTCAAAGGTAATGAATGTTTTATTTAATTTCTGCATTTTGTGTAGTGCCGACTATGCTAATTATTTTGTTTACGTCCCCTGCGGGTCTTTAGGGGTGTTGCATGCTATCAGATAATAGCTTCTCATGCTTTCGCCGAAAAGCATTTTAAAAATCTGACTTGTTGGCTGGATTCACAACGAGTGTAGCTTTAATTCAGTACCCTGCATGTGTGTTTTAATGAACGTTTGAGTTTTAACGAGTGCTATTAGCATTTAGCGTAGCGCATTTGCATTTCCAGATGTCTAGATGGGGCGCCTGCGTGTCGGGTGGAGGTAAGAGGTTAAAGTCAAGTATGACAAACGACTATATATGGCTTATGCTAGTACTGGTAGTAAAAGGTGTTTTGTATGTGGGGATGTTGGCCATAAATGACATGCTTGCCCAAAAGTGGAAAAGGCGGTAGGCGGGACGCAGGTGGTCCTCATAATGCCTGGGCCTATTGAGGTTGGGAAAGGTGGACTGACAGTGGTAGAGAAGCCACAAGCATGTTGTTGAGGAACATGCATGTTGCTGAGGAATAAGTTGTTGTGTTGAGGGTATTGAGTTGCAGCTTGTTCCAGAGGGGAACATAGAGTCTGATGTGCAGCAGAAAAATATTGTTTTAGAAGGTATTTTTATTTAACTTCTTGGTGACAGGGGGCAGTATTGAGTAGCTTGGATGAATAAGGTGCCCAGAGTAAACTGCCTGCTACTCTGTCCCAGATGCTAATATATGCATGTATTAGTAGTATTGGATAGGAAACACTCTGAAGTTTCTAAAACTGTTTGAATGTTGTCTGTGAGTATAACAGAACTCATATGGCAGGCAAAAACCTGAGACAAATCCAACCAGGAAGTGGGAAATCTGAGTTTTGTAGTTTCATTTAAGTGATTGCCTATCCAATATGCTGTGTCTATGGGGCCAGATTGCACTTCCCAAGGCTTCCAGCAGATGTCAACAGTCTTTGGGAAGTTGTTTGATGCTTCTATTATGGAAGGGGGTCGAATAAGAGCTGTTTCAACAAGTGGACTAGGCTGTGGCCAATCAGTTGTTAACTGCGTGGTACGCGGGCGCGCCGTTTCTTCTTTTTCCACTGTAATGAATACGCTATTGTCCGGTTGGAATATTATTGAATTTTATTATAAAAAATACCCTAAGGATTGATTGTAAACATCGTTTGACATGTTTCTACAAACTGTAATGGAACTCTTTTGACTTTCCGTCTGAATTTTGAGCTTGCGCATTGTGCCATTGGAATAGTGAACTAAACGGGCTAACAAAATGGAGCTATTTGGACATAAATATGGACATAATCGAACAAAACAAACATTTCTTGTGGAAGTGGGAGTCCTGGCAGTGCATTCCGACGAAGATCAGCAAAGGTAAGTAATTTATGACTTTTGTTGACTCCACAACTTGGCGGGTAACTGTATGGCTTGCTTTTGTGGCTGAACGCTGTTCTCAGATTATTGAATATTGTGCTTTTGCCGTAAAGCTTTTTTTAAATCTGACACAGCGGTTGCATTAAGAACAAGTTTATCTTTAATTCTATGTAAAACATGAATCTTTCATTAAAGTTTATGATGAGTATTTCTGTTATTTGATGTGGCTCTGCAATTTCTCCGGATGTTTTGGGGGCATTTCTGAACATGGCACCAATGTAAACTGAGGTATTTTGATATAAATATGAACATGATCGAACAAAATATACATGTATTGTGTAACATTGAGTCCTGGGAGTGTCATCCGATGAAGATCGTCAAAGGTTAGTGATTCATTTTATCTATATTTCTGCTTTTTGTGACGCCTCTCTTTGCTTGGAAAACGGCTGAATGCTTTCTGTGATTAGTTGCTGACCTAACAATGATATGTTCTGCTTTCGCAGAAAAGCCTTTTTGAAGTCGGACACTGTGGTTGGATTAACTTGTTATGGCTGAAATCCCAATACCGGGATCGATATGACAACTACCAGTGAAAATAGAGGGCGCAAAATTCAAACCACAGAAATCTCATAATTACAATTCCTAAAACATACATGTGTCTTATATCATTTTGAAGCTATTCTCGCTGTTAAGCCCACCAAAGCGTCCGATTTCAAATAGGCTTTTAACCGAAAGCACTACAAACGGTTATGTTAGGTCTCCACCAAACCACAATAAGCACAGCCATTTTCCAGCAAAATATAGCATTCACAAAAACCAGAAATAAAGATAATTCAAGGTTAGTGATTCATTTTATCTTCATCAGATGACACTCATAGGACTTCATGTTACACAATACATACATGTTTAGTTTGATAAAGTTCATTTTTATATAAAAAAAATCTGAGTTTACATTGGCTATTTAGATTCACTAGTTCCAAAAACATCAAGTGATTTTGCATAGCCACATCGTTTCAACAGAAATACTCATCATAAATGCAGATGATAATACAAGTTATACACATGGAATTATAGATATACCTCTCCTTATTGCAACCGCTGTGTCAGATTTTTAAAAGTTTACAGAAAAAGCAACACATGCAATAATCCGAGAGGGCGCTCAGAACAGAAGCCAAATTAGCCGCCATGTTGGAGTCAACAGAAACCAGAAAATACATGATAAATGTTTCCTTACCTTTGATGAACTTCATCAGAATACAGTCCTAGGAATCCCAGGTCCACAATAAATGCTTGATATGTTCAAAAATGTCCGTTATTTATGTCCAATTAGCTACTTTGGTTTGGTAAACAATTCCAAAGTCACAAAGTGCGTCCACTATAACGTGACGGAATGTCCAAAAGTTCCGTAACAGTCAGTAGAAACACATCAAACAATGTACTGAATCAATCTTTAGAATGTTGTTCACATATATCTTGAATAACGTTCCAACCGGAGAATTAGAATTACTTCAAATGAGCGGTGGAACGCAGGTGCTTCCCCTGTGAACGCGCATAATGAATGCATGGTCAACTCGTGGCAGTGGTGACTATTTCCTGTGTCAATCGACCCCCCTTCACATTAGAGTCATCAGACAGAGTTCTATTGACTGTTGACATCTAGTGGAAGGCATAGGAAGTGAAAACTCATCCATATAAAAATAAATTAAATAAAAACAAAATCAGACAAAACACACATCACAACAAGAGAGACAACACTACACTACATAAAGAGAGACCTAGATTCCCCAGATTGTTAAGGAGATACCCAGTAAGAGTGATGGGGTACAGGATGGAATTTAGGTAGAGCTAGTCTCCTAGTTAGTGGAGGAGATGTCCATTATGAGTAATGGGGTACAGGAGGGGATTCAGGTGGAGCTAGTCTCTCAGGTAGTGGAGGAGATGTCCATTAAAAGTAATGAAGTACAGGAGGGGGTTCAGGTGGAGCTAGTCTCCCAGTTAGTGGAGGAGATGTCCATTACGAGTAATGGAGTACAGGAGGGGGTTCAGGTGGGGCTAGTCTCCCAGGTAGTGGAGGAGATGCCCGGTACGAGTGATGGGGTGCAAGTTCGGAGTGTTGAGGGGGATGTGGCAGAGGGGAGTCAGGTGTCTGTGGCCTCAGATTAGGAGGATCAAGAGAAGGATATTGAAATTTCTGATATCCCTGTTCAAATCAAATCAAACTTTATTTGCCAAATGTGCCGAATACAACAAGTGTAGACTTTACCGTGAAATGCTTACTTACAAGCCCTTAACCAACAGTGCAGTTCAAGATGAAGAAAATACTTATCAAATAGGCTCAAATAAAAAGTAATAATAAAAATAACAATAACAAGGCTATATACAGGGGGCACTGGTGGGGGGAAATGTAAATTGTCCGGTGGAAAATTTTATGAATTGTTCAGCAGTATAATGGCTTAGGTAGAAGCTGTTGAGGAGCTTTTTGGTCCTAAACTTGGTGCTCCGGTACCGATTGCCGTCCGGTAGCAAAGAAACAGTCTATAACTTGTGTAACGGATGTGAAACGGCTAGCTTAGTTAGCGGTGTGCGCTAAATAGCATTTCAATCGGTTACGTCACTTGCTCTGAGACCTTGAAGTAGTAGTTCCCCTTGCTCTGCAAGGGCCGTGGCTTTTGTGGAGCGATGGGTAACGATGCTTCGAGGGTGACTGTTGTTGATGTGTGCAGAAGGTCCCTAGTTTGCGCCCGAGGGCGAGGGGACGGACGTAAAGTTATTCTGTTACACTTGGATGACTGGACTCTCTGACAATTTTCCTCTGATACCCCCTATTATATACTGTATGTCCTAGATAGCAGGAAGCTTAGCCCCAGTGATGTACTGGGCCGTACTCATTACCCTCTGTAGCGCCTTACGGTTAGATGCCGAGCAGTTGCCATACCAGGCAGTAATGCAACCGGTCAGGATGCTCTCGGTGGTGCAGTTGCAGAACCTTTTGAGGATCTGGAGACCCATGCCAAATCTTTTCAGTCTCCTCACCATTGTCTTGGTATGTTTGGACCATGATAGTTTGTTGGTGATGTGGACACCAAGAAACTTGAAACTCTCTACCCGCTCCACTACAGCCCCGTCGATGTTGATTTGGGGCCTGTTCAGCCCGTCTTTTCCTGTAGTCCACGATCAGCTCCTTTGAGGGAGAGGTTGTTGTCCTGGCACCACATGGCCAGTTCTCTAACCTCCCCCCTATAGGCTGTCTCATCGTTGTCAGTGATCAGGCCTACCACTGTTGTGTCGTCAACAAACTATTAGAAACTAGTAGAAACTATAACACTCAACGGAACGACTTGATTAGTGTAGTGTTAGCTAGCTACATAGCTGTCTTTGCTGTCTTCGTATCCAAGATAATTGTGTAGTTTAGAGTGTGTAGTCTTAGAGTGATTATCTTAATTTACCGAGGTTAGCTAGCCAGCTATTTGTCGTCCTTAACGTAGGAGACTCTGCTAGCTAGCCAACAGCTAGCCAACAGCTAGCCGACAGCTAGCCAACAGCTAGCCAACGTCTACCGAATAGACTCAACAACCCGGTCGCATTCACAGGTAGTATCACATTTTCATTTCATTTCATTACAGTACAACGGTTTGATTTGTTTGATCGTAGCTAGCTACATAGCTAGCTACATAGCCGTCTTTGTATCAAAGATAATTGTGTAGTCTAGAGTGATTTTCTAGGTTAGCTAGCCAGCTATTGTCGTTCTTTTAACGCAACGTAACGTAAACAACACTGCTAGCTAGCCAGCTAGCCCCCGAATAGCAGCACTGCAGAAACTATTACACTCAACGGAACGACTTGATTAGTGTAGTGTCAACAATGCAGCCACTGCCAGCTAGCCTACAAAGTCAACACGCAGCCACTGCCAGCTAGCCTACTTCAGCAGTACTGTATCATTTTAATCATTTTAGTCAATAAGATTCTTGCTACGTAAGCTTAACTTTCTGAACATTCGAGACGTGTAGTCCACTTGTCATTCCAATCTCCTTTGCATTAGTGTAGCCTCTTCTGTAGCCTGTCAACTATGTGTCTGTCTATCCCTGTTCTCTCCTCTCTGCACAGACCATACAAACGCTCCACACCGCGTGGCCGCGGCCACCCTGATCTGGTGGTCCCAGCGCGCACGACCCACGTAGAGTTCCAGGTCTCCGGTAGCCTCTGGAACTGCCGATCTGCGGCCAACAAGGCAGAGTTCATCTCAGCCTATGCCTCCCTCCAGTCCCTCGACTTCTTGGCACTGACGGAAACATGGATCACCACAGACAACACTGCTACTCCTACTGCTCTCTCTTTGTCCGCCCACGTGTTCTCGCACACCCCGAGAGCTTCTGGTCAGCGGGGTGGTGGCACCGGGATCCTCATCTCTCCCAAGTGGTCATTCTCTCTTTCTCCCCTTACCCATCTGTCTATCGCCTCCTTTGAATTCCATGCTGTCACAGTTACCAGCCCTTTCAAGCTTAACATCCTTATCATTTATCGCCCTCCAGGTTCCCTCGGAGAGTTCATCAATGAGCTTGATGCCTTGATAAGCTCCTTTCCTGAGGACGGCTCACCTCTCACAGTGCTGGGCGACTTTAACCTCCCCACGTCTACCTTTGACTCATTCCTCTCTGCCTCCTTCTTTCCACTCCTCTCCTCTTTTGACCTCACCCTCTCACCTTCCTTCCCCCCCTACTCACAAGGCAGGCAATATGCTCGACCTCATCTTTACTAGATGCTGTTCTTCCACTAACCTCATTGCAACTCCCCTCCAAGTCTCCGACCACTACCTTGTATCCGTTTCCCTCTCGCTCTCATCCAACACCTCCCACACTGCCCCTACTCGGATGGTATCGCGCCGTCCCAACCTTCGCTCTCTCTCCCCCGCTACTCTCTCCTCTTCCATCCTATCATCTCTTCCCTCTGCTCAAACCTTCTCCAACCTATCTCCTGATTCTGCCTCCTCAACCCTCCTCTCCTCCCTTTCTGCATCCTTTGACTCTCTATGTCCCCTATCCTCCAGGCCGGCTCGGTCCTCCCCTCCCGCCCCGTGGCTCGACGACTCATTGCGAGCTCACAGAACAGGGCTCCGGGCGGCCGAGCGGAAATGGAGGAAAACTCGCCTCCCTGCGGACCTGGCATCCTTTCACTCCCTCCTCTCTACATTTTCCTCATCTGTCTCTACTGCTAAAGCCATTTTCTACCACTCTAAATTCCAAGCATCTGCCTCTAACCCTAGGAAGCTCTTTGCCACCTTCTCCTCCCTCCTGAATCCTCCCCCCCCCTTCCTCCCTCTCTGCAGATGACTTCGTCAACCATTTTGAAAAGAAGGTCGACGACATCCGATCCTCGTTTGCTAAGTCAAACGGCACCGCTGGTTCTGCTCACACTGCCCTACCCTGTGCTCTGACCTCTTTCTCCCCTCTCGCTCCAGATGAAATCTCGCGTCTTGTGACGGCCGGCCGCCCAACAACGTGCCCGCTTGACCCTATCCCCTCCTCTCTTCTCCAGACCATTTCCGGAGACCTTCTCCCTTACCTCACCTCGCTCATCAACTCATCCCTGACCGCTGGCTACGTCCCTTCCGTCTTCAAGAGAGCGAGAGTTGCACCCCTTCTGAAAAAACCTACACTCGATCCCTCCGATGTCAACAACTACAGACCAGTATCCCTTTTTCTTTTCTCTCCAAAACTCTTGAACGTGCCGTCCTTGGCCAGCTCTCCCGCTATCTCTCTCTGAATGACCTTCTTGATCCAAATCAGTCAGGTTTCAAGACTAGTCATTCAACTGAGACTGCTCTCCTCTGTATCACGGAGGCGCTCCGCACTGCTAAAGCTAACTCTCTCTCCTCTGCTCTCATCCTTCTAGACCTATCGGCTGCCTTCGATACTGTGAACCATCAGATCCTCCTCTCCACCCTCTCCGAGTTGGGCATCTCCGGCGCGGCCCACGCTTGGATTGCGTCCTACCTGACAGGTCGCTCCTACCAGGTGGCGTGGCGAGAATCTGTCTCCTCACCACGCGCTCTCACCACTGGTGTCCCCCAGGGCTCTGTTCTAGGCCCTCTCCTATTCTCGCTATACACCAAGTCACTTGGCTCTGTCATAACCTCACATGGTCTCTCCTATCATTGCTATGCAGACGACACACAATTAATCTTCTCCTTTCCCCCTTCTGATGACCAGGTGGCGAATCGCATCTCTGCATGTCTGGCAGACATATCAGTGTGGATGACAGATCACCACCTCAAGCTGAACCTCGGCAAGACGGAGCTGCTCTTCCTCCCGGGGAAGGACTGCCCGTTCCATGATCTCGCCATCACGGTTGACAACTCCATTGTGTCCTCCTCCCAGAGCGCTAAGAACCTTGGCGTGATCCTGGACAACACCCTGTCTTTCTCAACTAACATCAAGGCGGTGGCCCGTTCCTGTAGGTTCATGCTCTACAACATCCGCAGAGTACGACCCTGCCTCACACAGGAAGCGGTGCAGGTCCTAATCCAGGCACTTGTCATCTCCCGTCTGGATTACTGCAACTCGCTGTTGTCTGGGCTCCCTGCCTGTGCCATTAAACCCCTACAACTCATCCAGAACGCCGCAGCCCGTCTGGTGTTCAACCTTCCCAAGTTCTCTCACGTCACCCCGCTCCTCCGCTCTCTCCACTGGCTTCCAGTTGAAGCTCGCATCCGCTACAAGACCATGGTGCTTGCCTACGGAGCTGTGAGGGGAACGGCACCTCAGTACCTCCAGGCTCTGATCAGGCCCTACACCCAAACAAGGGCACTGCGTTCATCCATCTCTGGCCTGCTCGCCTCCCTACCACTGAGGAAGTACAGTTCCCGCTCAGCCCAGTCAAAACTGTTCGCTGCTCTGGCCCCCCAATGGTGGAACAAACTCCCTCACGACGCCAGGACAGCGGAGTCAATCACCACCTTCCAGAGACACCTGAAACCCCACCTCTTTAAGGAATACCTAGGATAGGATAAGTAATCCTTCTCACCCCCCCCCCTCTGGATAAGAGCGTCTGCTAAATGACTTAAATGTAATGTAAATGTAAATGGTGTTGGAGTCGTGTTTGGCCACGCAGTTGTGAGTGAACAGGAAATACAGGAGGGGACTAAGTACACACCCCTGAGCGGCCCCAGTGTTAAGGATCAGCGTGTTGTTGCCTAACCTTACCACCTGGGGTTGCCCCGTCAGTAAGTCCAGGATCCAGTTGAAGAGGGAGGTGTTTAGTCCCAGAGTCCTTAGCTTAATGTGTAGCTTCATGGGCACTATGGTGTTGAATGCTGAGCTATAGACAATGAACATCATTCTCACATAGGTGTTTCTTTTGTCCAGGTGAGAAAGGGCAGTGTGGAGTGTGATTGAGATTGTGTCATCTGTGGATCTGTTGGGGCGGTATGTGAACTGGAGTGGGTCTAGGGTGTCCGGGAGGATGCTGTTGATGTGAGCCATGACCTGCCTTTCAAAGCACTTCATGGCTGCCAACGTGAGTTCCACGGGGTGGTAATCATTTAGGGAGATTACCTTCGCTTCCTTGGGCACAGGAACTATGCTGTTCTGCTTGAAACATGTAGGTATTACAGACTCAGTCAGGGAGAGGTTGAAAATGTCAGTGATGAGACTTGATAGTTGGTCCGCGCATGCTTTGAGTACACGTCCTGGTAATCCGTCTGGCCCAGCGGCTTTGTGAATGTTGGCCTGTTTAAAGGTTTTGATCACATCGGCTACCGAGAGCATTATCACACAGTCATCCAGAACAGCTGGTGCTCTCGTGCATGTTTCAGTGTTGCTTGCCTCGAAGCGAGCATTAAGGCATTTAGCTTGTCTGGCAGGCTTGCATCACTGGGAAGCTCGCATCTGGGTTTCCCTTTGTAATCTGTAATAGTCCGACAAGTGTCAGAGCCGGTGTAGTAGGATTCAATCTTAATCCTGTATTGACGCTTTGCTTGTTTGATGGTTCATCTGAGGGAATAGCATGTTTTCTTATAAGCGTCCAGATTAGTCTCCTGCTCCTTGAAAGCGGCAGCTCTAGCCTTTAGCTCGCTGCGGATGTTGCCTGTGATCTATGGCTTCTGGTTGGGATATGTATGTACAGTCACTGTGGGGACGTCATCATCGATGCCCTTCTTGAAGAAGCCGATGACTGAGATGGTGCATTCCTCAATGCCATTGGATGAGTAAAAAAGGTCCTTCTGTAGCTCAGTTGGTAGAGCATGGTGCTTGTAACGCCAGGGTAGTGGGTTCGATCCCCGGGACCACCCATACGTAGAATGTATGCACACATGACTGTAAGTCGCTTTGGATAAAAGCGTCTGCTAAATGGCATATATTATTATTATTATTATATATTGATGAATCCCGGAACATATTCCAGTCTGTGCTAGCAAAACAGTCCTGTAGTGTAGCATTTGCGTCAACTGACCACTTCCGTATTGAGCGAGTCACTGGTACTTCCTGCTTTAGTTTTTGCTTGTAAGCAGGAATCAATAGGATAGAATTATAGTCAGATTTGCCAGATCTGTTGACATGGTAACAGCTGGCGATGACTCAATTTACAATCTAAATGAGGTAAATAGTATTCCTGGACCAGACTTTTGGGAAATCTGTTAAATTGGCAGATGTTTAGATGTTGATACGTTTGTGAGGTCACCTGTGTTGTTACAGAAGACATCACTTCATATGAGTTCTGTTATACTCACAGACATTATTTTAACGGTTTTGGAAAATTTAGAGTGTTTTCTATCCAAATATACTACTTATATGCATATTCTAGCTTCTGGACCTGAGTAACAGGCAGTATACTTTGGGCATGCTTTTCATCCGGATGTAAAAATACTGCCCACCTGCATAAACAGTTATTAAAGTGGTCCTATGGACAGATACTCCAATCTTGTTGTGCAGCTTTGCATCCCATTCAGGGTTATCTTTGGTCTCTTTGTTGCCTCTCTGATTAATGCCCTCCTTGCCTGGTCCGTGAGTTTTGGTGGGCGGCCCTCTCTTGGCAGGTTTGTTGTGGTGCCATATTCTTTCCATTTTTTAATAATGGATTTGATGGTGCTCCATGGGATGTTCAAACTTTTAGATATTTTTTATAACACAACTCTGATCTTTACTTCTCCACAACTTTGTCCCTGATATTTTTGGAGAGCTCCTTGGTCTTCATAGTGCCGCTTGCTTAGTGGTGTTGCAGACTCTGGGGCATTCCCGAACAGGTGATATACTGAGATCATGTGACATATAATGTGACACTTAGCTTGCACACAGGTGGACTTTATTTAACTCATTATGTGACTTCTGAAAGTAATTGGTTGCACCAGATCTTATTTAGGGGCTTCATAGCAAAGGAGCTGAATACATATGAATGCACCACTTTAACGTTTTAAATGTTTGTTTTTCATTTCACTTCACCAATGTGGACTATTTTGTGTATGTCCATTACATGAAATCCAAATAAAAATCTAGTTAATTTACAGGTTGTAATGAACAAAATAGGAAAAACACCAATGGGTGGGAATACTTTTGCAAGCCACTGTATATCTAAGTTTCTCTCAAACAGGTTGAAAGAGTATCTGGGGCTGTTGGTCCAAATGGACCAGTCTTACTGCGTACCTGACCTCTCTGTTGTTGATAACTTGTTTCTAATAAGAGATGTTTAAGACATTTGTTAACTGTCTGATGTGAATGTGTGTTTGTTTTCTTTGGATCAGGAGAAGGCTTTTGATCATGTGGACCACCAGTACTTGTTCAAAACAGTGAAAGCCTTTGGGTTTGGGGATGTTTTTTGTCTTGGATGAGTTTACTGTATGCTGGGGCCTCAGTATGGTGAAGGTGGGGGGTGGTTCGAGCTGCCCCATCCCCATCTATAGGGGTATTAGGCAGGGATGCTCGATTTCAGAAGAGTTATTATTATTGTTGTCTGGCAATTGAACCAATGCTTTGTTTTTTAAGAGCGAGGCTTACTGGTTTCTTTGTGCCAGGGGTTTTGAAGGGTCTGAATTTGTATCAGGGGGCCTCCTCAGCTAGAGTCAATTGGGAAAAGAGGGAATCGCTGTGGGCAGGTCAGCTTCAGATAAGGTCCGCTCCTTCAAAAACAAAATGGGAGAAGGTGTGCCAGATTGTCTAGGTGGAAATGGGTGCTACCTCAGCTGTCTTATTGGGGAAGGGTGCTGGTGGCCAATAACCTAGCTGCTTCTACCCTGTGTCACAGACTAATGATTTTACAGCTACCGGGGGTTCAAAGGACCCTTGTCAATTTCTTCTGGTCTGGACAACATTGGATCTAAGCTGCGTCCCTGTACCTGCCACTGAACGAGAATGGGCAAGGCCTGGTGGACATTTATTTTAGAATAATGGCTTTCCGGCTTCAAGCAGCCCAGAGACTGTTGTACAGTGACTTTTCTAGCTGGGTCAGTACAGCCTATACATTGATGTGGAGAGTGGGCTGTTTGGGCTTAGACAAACACCTATTCCTCTTAAAGCTAGAGGGAGGGGGGGTGATTTGTCTGGCTTGACTCCATTCTATGAGTATGTTATGCAGTCTTGGAGAGTTTTCAACATGTCCCATAAGGCCGGTACGCCACCAGGGATATGGATTTTCAAAGAGCCTTTTTTTCATCCAGTCCCATGCTATGCGTTCAGCAAACCTACATTCATGCCTGTTAGGTGTGGTGTGGCTGAGGTCAGCGATTCCTTTCTAGTAATTCATCGGAAGTGTGTGACTTTTTTGATACAACCAATTCTTGTCGGTGGACAAGGGTCTGGATTATGTGTTCCCTGCGCTGAATATTAGTGCTGCGGTGGGGGAATTAGAGGAGGACATGGGGATGCTGCTTTCCTTCCATACCCCGGAGCTGGGGGAGTTCAAGGCGGTGGGGAAGAAGGCCATGTACATAATATGTGTAAAAGTGTCCCGTGCTTCTACCCTGGAATGGATAAAATTGACAAGGTGGGCGGGTGTGTTTGGTCCAGGAGCCTCCCCAAAAGGCCATTGGCGGTCTTTATATGAACTGCCTACTGATAAGAGGACAGCTGACCTCCAACGGAGGATAAGACATAGAGCCATATCCACCAACATGCATCTCCTACACCTGGATCCTACTGTTGGGGAGGGGTGTCCATTCTGTGCTGAGTCTGAAACTCTGGCACATCTGTTTTTACAGTGTCCCAGGTTGGTTGGAATGATTGACCTGATCACCAGTTGGTTCTAAGCTCTGGGAGAGGTTTTCTCTTCCCAACAGTTTATATTTGGGCCGAAGTACAGGTGTAGTTCTCCTACTTAACTTTGTGTCATGGGCAGCTAAATTAGCAATCTGGAAGATATGAAAGAACAGTATTTGGAGACAGGGGTCTCTGGATATGGTGGGGATGCTGGAGGGGATGTTGGAACAAGACTGAGGCTTGAGTTTGCTTATTACAAACTGGTTAACAACATTGATCTGTTTATGAGCATATGTGGTATTCAGAGGTTGTTGTGTTTAGTTACTGTGGAGGAAGGTTCGGTGTCATGTTTTTAATGGATGTTTAACCATGTTTTTGTTTGTTTGAGTGTTTATTGTGTTGTGTGTTCCTAGAACCAATAATGTTTTTTTTTAACTCAAGCTCTCGCTCTCTTTCTCTCACCCTCTTTCTTTCTCTCTCACCTTTCTTTCTCACTCACCCTCTTTCTTTCTTTCTCTCACCCTCTTTCTTTCTCTCTCACCTTCTTTCTTTTTTCTCACCTTCTTTGTCACGTTCTGTCCATCGTTCGTATGTGTTTTCCTTGTTTTAGTGTTGGTCAGAACGTGAGCTGGGTGGGCATTCTATGTTGTGTGTCTGGTTTGTCTATTTCTATGTTTGGCCTGATATGGTTCTCAATCAGAGGCAGGTGTTAGTCATTGTCTCTGATTGGGAACCATATTTAGGTAGCCTGTTTTGTGTTGGGTTTTGTGGTTGATTGTTCCTGTCTCTGTGTTTTGCACCAGATAGGGATGTTTTTTGGTTTTCCACGTTTATTGTTTTGTAGTGTTCATGTTTATCCGTTTTTATTAAACATGAGTCAATATAACCACGCTGCGTTTTGGTCCTCCTACTTCACCACAGGAAAACCCTGACATTCTTTCTTTCTCTCTCACCTTCTTTCTTTCTCTCTCACCTTATTTCTTTCTCTCTCACCCTCTTTCTTTCTCTCTCACCCTATTTCTTTCTCTCTCACCCTCTTTCTTTCTCTCTCACCCTCTTTCTTTCTCTCTCACCTTCTTTCTTTCTCTCTCACCCTCTTTCTTTCTTTCTCTCTCACCTTCTTTCTTTCTCTCTCTCTTTCTCAATTACAGTAGGGCACTTTCACATATCCCTGTATGATCTGTGTCCTGGAGTGTTTAATGATCCACACTATAAAGCATTTGTGAAACGCAAACAAACCCTGGCTGAAACTAATCCTGGACCTGTGAGTAGCGGCTCGAGTTGCTTTGAACTTTTTGCACGTTGTAAACAAGCGAGCTTACATGACGTCATGTAGGTTGTGTGTCTCGTAAATCGCATCCCGAAATGATTATTTTCAGGACTTATTAACGTATTTTGTAGAAATCTCATAAACGCTCCCTCGAAACCGAACTAAGGAACCGAATTTCATTTGAAAACACCCTTTGTTTTTATTAACATTGTAATGAAACAAACCTCATTTTATTCTAATTAATTAGAGCTTGCGGTGTGAAAATTCAGGCATCACACGTCAGTTATTTCCAGCTTATTAACAGATTTTAATACATAGAAACATGATCTGACCTGCTGTTGATCTGGCCATATGCTGTTGAGGATTCCCTATGGAGGGTGGCGTTGGAAATGGTCTCCTTAACTTTCCACACACACACACACTACCAGCTGTTCCCTTATATATAGCTTTTCCATATTCTTCCTAATCACAAAGTCTCTCACTCTCTCTCTTACAAAACAACGGGAGTCCCAGGTGAAAGGTTGTGTTTCCTGAACCATAGTGGGTGACCAAAAGGACCACTACACCGTGTCTAAATGATTGGAGGAATACAATTCAAAATCTGTACTAATACTGTGCCTTCCCTGGGCTTCAGCCACTAGGTGCTCTTATCACCACTCTCCACCACCTAGCATCCACCTTTCATTCATCTTTGACATTGGCTAATAAAAGTGAGTGAATCATTAAGTTGTGTAATGAAGAGGTCATGGGAGGTAACATGAGGACTCACTGCCAGGGGCTCTGATGATGATGATGTAGTCAGAGTGGAGATGTAGTTCTCCACCTGTTGGCTTTGAATGACGTTGAGCTTTATTGTGATACTGTAACTGTGGTCATAGAACTGCTATGTTGTAGCACGATGGTTGTGTCCACAGTTAAGTGCTTTGTGTGTGTTTGAAAATGGGTGCGTATGTGTGTGTATGTTTTCATCTGGTATGTTTGTGTGCGTACATATGGTTTCTCTCATTAGCTGAGCCTGTTTTTAATCAGTGTGTGGTGTGGAGTTTGGAGGCGGCTCCCTGGTTTCCATCTTGGTTGGGTTATTATCTATTTATGATATTTAATACGCCGTCTCTGATTTACGAATACACACACACACACACACACACTGGGGAATCATCTGGCCCCGCTCACATACAGGATGTGGGGGGTTTGAGAGCCGAGCGATCAATCCTTAATTAGCCCAAACACAGCTGCATTCTGGGAGATATGAATGGCTTTGAAGTTGAGAGATGGAGAGAGGGAGTATGGAGAGAGAAAGACAAAGAGAGAGGTGGAGAGAGAGATGGGGTAGGCAGAGTGGGAGGGAAAGCAAGAACAAAAGAGAGAGAGAGAGAGAGAGATGTTGGCAGGCAGAGAGTAAGAGAGATGGGGGAGTGAATGAGATATGGGGGTGAGAGAGAGAGAGAGGGGAGAGAGAGAGGGGAGAGAGGGCGCCGCGAGGCCCGCAATGTGCGACTGACGTGTTTTTTGTTGGCTCCCGCAGTATTGTTAAAGTTAATGTGAATTTTGCAGCAAAATCGTATTTATTTTCAGATATTAGTTTGGTGATCCCTTTCAATAATACCCAAGACTACTTTGCTTTTAAATGTCAGCATGTCAACGAAACACAAGACCCATTTTTATCACCGCCCTCTCCTGAGTCTGAGGGCCCGGAGACTAGCACTTTACCCGGGGGTGTGGCTTTGCCTAGTGGCGCTGAAATGAACATTCTCAAGGCCATCAAGCTACAATGCTCGGAGATAGTTGAAATGAAAAAGGAGGTAGTTGCTACGATTGAGGTCTGAATATCAGAGGTTTCTGATACTTTAAAAAGCAGATTTAACTATCCTGCGAAACGAGACGTGCCAGCGATCACATCACTCAAAACAACAACAGAGATGCACACCATGAAGATTGCAGCACTGGAGCCCTCCGCTACCAGTGTCTCCGACCTGACTACCTCTCTGGAGGCTGACGTGAAATGCCTGAGTGCGGATCTGAATAAGGTACAGGAGAGCTGTATCGATCCTCTGGGCTGCTTGAGCTTAGAGGGAATTTCTCGCCCCAATAACCTATCGTCCCAGAGTCGGCTGCTGAAGGATGTTCTCGCCATGGATGAGAAGCCCCTGATTTGTAAGTAAGTAAGCATTTCACTGTAAGGTCTACATCTGTTGTATTCGTAGCATGTGACAAATCAAATTTAATTTGATTTGATCGTTCCCACCGGTCACTGCGCCCAAAGCACCAGGACAGTGAGAGGTGCCATGACATCATTCTTCGAGTGCACTTTTTCCATGAGAACATGGAGATTCTCCAACGTGCCCCCAATACCACTCAGCTTTCAAGGACAGAGCTTCTCTATCTAACAGGCCAAACGACTACTACGGGACCTTCCAGGTGTAAAGTACGGACTGCGATTTCCGGACCGTCTATGGCTTTCTCATGAAAAATACTGCACTATTGAATCTCTGAGTAGGCTACGGCTCACGTTCAACGCCACATCAAGAAGTCTTGAACTTGTTCATGGATCAGCAACTGTTGCTTTCTAACTGTGTAAGTAACTACCCCTCCTGTGGTATAACTATGTTTAGTTATAACTGTACTCTTCCTGTATAGTTGGGCAGTTGGCGAACCCACTCAGGCTAATTTGATGTGATCGAATGTTTTGTTAATCTAATGTGCCTGCCTTAAAAACATTCAGTCATTTTTATTACATTTTTGTAAGGGTTTGCGTAATTTGTTTGTTTTCCATGCTGTCTCATCGACCTATTGAGTTTGTTTACATACAGTTGAAGTCGGAAGTTTACATACTGTAGACCTTAGCCAACTACATTTAAACTCAGTTTTTCACAATTCCTGACATTTAGTCATTTAATAGGATTGAGGTAAAGGCTTTGTGATGGCCACTCCAATACCTCGACTTTGTTGTCCTTAAGCCATTTTGCCACAACGTTGGAAGTATGCTTGGGGTCATTGTCCATTTAGAACACCCATTTGCGACCAATCTTTAACTTCCTAACAACACTGTGAAGCGTAAGATGGTGCTGACACATTTAAAGAGTTGTACACAAATATTGCATTTCTACAAAAGACTGTTCCACTCTTATTTTCATAGTAAATCAAGATGTGCTGTAATTTTGGTTGATACATCTACTCCCTTTGTAGCTTCTGAGGCTATTCTGAGCCTAAGGGACAATACATCATAGTAACTGGTAAACTGGCTTCGTCCCCTCTTGTTTTGGCTAGTGATTATGCTCCCAATTGGGATGATACAAGTTTCCTTTCTACCTTTGTATCTGCTATACCATATTTAGATTCCCATTCAATGATTTTAGGGGGGGATTTCAACTGTGCAATATATCCACTTCTTGACAAGTCCTCATGAAGAACTACCGGTCCTTCTAAATGTGCCCTACTTATTCAATCTTTTCTGCAGAAATATGCTATCTGTGAAGCCTGGCGTTTCCTACACCCTACAGATAGACAGTATTTATTTTTTCCTCATATTCTTCAAACATATTCCCGCATTGATTACTTATTTTTGGACATAAAACTTCTGCCTAACCTTCAGAGGTATGATAGTATTATTTCTTCTGACCATTCACCATTAGTGCTTGAACTAGAGTTTCCCCAACAACCTCCTATGTGTTATCAATGGCGTCTCAACCCTATTTTACTCTCAGATAAGGACTTTGTCAATTTCATTTATTCTGAAATCACCTAATTCCTAGAAATTAATTCAACCCCTGGTATGTCCTTTTCTTCTATATCGGAGTCCCTCAAAGCTTACCTACGTGGCCAAATAATTTCTTATACAGCCAGCAAAAACAAAGCTCGCTCTCAGCGGCTTCGAGACCTGAGCGAAGCCATAGCTACATTGGAGGAGAAGTATACTGCAGATCCTTCCTCTGATCTACAGTGGGGGGGAAAGTATTTAGTCGGCCACCAATTGTGTAAGTTTTCCCACTTAAAAATATGAGAGAGGCCTGTAATTTTCATCATTTTCTGGCTCTCACAGACCTGTAACTTCTTTTTAAGTGGGAGAACTTGCACAATTGGTGGCTGACTAAATACTTTTTTTGCCCCACTGTATATAAAGAACACCAGCCATTACAATCGGAATTTGACGAGCTCTCTACCAGACAAACTGAACAATTACTCTTATGAGCTCGACACAGAGTGGATGAACAAGGTGACAAGGCCAGTAAACTCCTGCACATCAGATCCGTAAATCTGAAGCCTCACATTTAATCCCACAAATAAGGACCCTGTCTGATGCTACCACAGTTATACATAAAGAGATCAATGTTCAATTCAAACAATTTTACTACACCTCAATCTCCTCAAAACCCTTTGCTAATTGATTTGTTCTTTGATGGTCTGAATATGCCTTCAATTAATACAGACTCCCATGGCGGTTTAGAAGAAGAATTTACACCTGAAGAGATTGCAACTGCAATGTCCGCAATGAAAAATTGTAAAACACTGGGTCCGGACGGTTTTCCAAACAAATTTTACAGGATGTTTTCCGTCTGCTTTGCCCAGTCCTGTCTCGATTATTTGCAGAGTGCCTTAATAAACTCAGCAAAAAAAGAAACTTTTTCCTTTTTCAGGACCCTGTCTTTCAAAGATGAGTCGTAAAAATGGGTTTAAACACTGTTTCCCATGCTTGTTCAATGAACCATAAACATTTAATGAACATGCACCTGTGGAACCGCCGTTAAGACACTAACAGCTTACAGACGGTAGGCAATTAAGATCATAGTTATGAAAACTTAGGACACTAAAGAGGCCTTTCTACTGACTCTGAAAAACACCATAAGAAAGATGGTCAGGGTCCCTGCTCATCTGCGTGTATGTGCCTTACGTATGCTGCAAGGAGGCATGAGGACTGCAGATGTGGCCAGGGCAATAAATTGCAATGTCCATACTGTGAGATGCATAAGACAGCGCTACAGGGAGGCAGGATGAACAGCTGATCGTTCTCGCACTGGCAGACCACGTGTAACAACACCTGTACCTGAGGGACAGGTACAGGATGGCAACAACTAATACCCGAGTTACACCAGGAACGTACAATCTCTCTGTCAGTGCTCAGACTGTCCGCAATAGGCTGAGAGATGCTGGACTGAGGGCTTATAGGCCTGTTGTAAGGCAGGTCCTAACCAGACATCACCGGCAACAACGTCGCCTATGGGCACAAACCCACCGTCGCTGGACCAGACAGGACTGTCAAAAAGTGCTCTTCACTGACGAGTCACGATTTTGTCTCACCAGGGGTGATGGTCGGATTCGCGTTTATCGTCAAAGGAATGAGCGTTAGACCGAGGGCTGTACTTCGGAGCGGGATCGATTTAGAGGTGGAGGGTCCATCATGGTCTGGGGCAGTGTGTCACAGCATCATCAGACTGAGCTTGTTGTCATTGCAGGCAGTCTCAACGCAGATGACAATGCCACCAGCCATAATGCTTGTTCTGTGTGTGATTTCCTGCAAGACAGAAATGTTAGTGTTCTGCCATGGCCAGCGAAGAGCCCGGATCTCAATCCCATTAAGCACGTCTGGGACCTGTTGGATCGGAGGGTGAGGGCTAGAGCCATTCCCTCCAGAGATGTCTGGGAACTTGCAGGTGCCTTGGTGGAAGAGTGGGGTAACATCTCACAGCAAGAACTGGCAATCTGGTGCAGTCCATGAGGATCAGATGCTCTGCAGTACTTAATTCAGCTGGTGGCCACACCATATACTGACTGCTACTTTTGATTTTGACCCTCCCTTTGTTTAGGGACACATTAATCCATGTTAGTTATTCACTTGTCTGTGGAACTTGTTCAGTTTATGTCTCAGTTGTTGAATCTTGTTATGTTCATACAAATATTTACACATGTTAAGTTTGCTGAAAATGAATGCAGTTGACAGTGAGAGGACATTTCTTTTTTTGCTGAGTTGATATAAAAAATATATATATATAGTTTTTACTTCGGGTTATTTCAGTAAATACTTTCTTAACACTTTTTGTTCTTAAAACTGCATTGCTGTTTAAGGGCTTGTAAGTAAACATTTCACTCTAAGGTTGTGTTTGGCGCATGTGACAAATTACATTTTATTTTATTTTATTTGATCTAGCAGACAGTTTGAAACAATATTTTACTTTTTGGAAGTCTCTACCTCTTTCTGTTATTGGAAGGATTAATGTCATTAAAATGAATGTGTTGCCCAATTTATTATTTTTATTTCAATGTTTAGACATTTTTATTCCTAAATCTTTTTTTAATTCACTTGGTCTTTTTATTTGGGATGGTAAGGTACCACAGATTGGTTTAAAAAAGACATTTACCGAAGTCTAGGGCATTTGGGTGGTTTATCTCTACCAAATTTTCAGACATATTATTGGGCTGCAAATCTCAGAGCCCTTTTGTACTGGCTCCGGACTGATCCTAATGGATCAAGTCCGCTCTAGGTTTTTGCCATTTGGCACTCACTGGGCCTCTCCTCACCAGTCCAACTATTTTTCAATTATACATTTTTCTCTTTTGCTCAGTTACAGGAAAGTTCAACGTTCCCCAATTCCACTTCTTCCGCTATCTCCAGACTAGGAACGTTGTTAGAGCTAACACACCTGAATTTCCCAATAGTTCTGCGAGTACAGCTATAGAGAGCATCTTAGAGCTAAACAAACTTCCCAAGAGTGCAATCATTAATGACTTACAGAACCCTTATTGGTTGCCTTCAAAGACTCGATGGGAAAAAGATTTGGGGGAGGAACTTGGGATGACACCTGGGAATCGTGCTGCACAGGGTGCATTCTTCCTCTTTTAGCACTAGACACAGCCTCATTCAATTCAAGGTGGTTCATCGTATCCACTGCTCTGGGGCCAAACTGAAAAATATGATCTGATTTTAATCCTACTTTTGTTCGATGTAAAATGGAACCAGCAACACTGTGTCATATGTTTTGGGACTGTCATAAACTGTCTGGTTTCTGGGAATTCATATTTAAATGTTTCTCTGATATACATGGCACTGTTATAGATCCGTCTCCCCTTACAGCCCTTTTTGGAGTACTGCCCATGGGTACCCCCCCTATCAAGAATCCAGTCGGACACTGTTGCTTATACACCTCTTTTAGCTAGACGGCTAATACTCCAGAACTGGAAGATGGCAGCTCCCCCATCTTATAAATATTAGGTGGGAAATGTGATGTGCTCTCTGAAATTAGAATTTAAAACAAATTCAATACACACAGGAACTTCAAATTGTTTTATGATGATTGAGTTCTAACCTCTAATTCTGGTCCAGCGGATGGTCAGTCTATGGCCATGACTGTCTGTGAGTGTGAGTGGTTGCATTTCTCCTCCCCTATCTGGCGTCTGTTAACTACAGTTAACTACAGATTGCCCTTTAACCTCTGTACCCGTCTGCCCAGTGTGTTTAACATGTCTAAAGTATAGTATCGTTATAGGTATTCTTATTTATCTTTTTTTCTTTGTTTTCTAGTTGAGTATATTATTTATATTGTTTATCGTGTTGTCTTATTATTTGTGTAAAACTGAAATGAGAGGAGAGATAGAGGCGCGGGGGGGATTTGTGAGAGGGCGGTACTGAGAACCATTGCTCTGTACCTCCTCAGGGTTACAGGATGTTGGTTTTCACCCTAAAGTCATGGTTCACAACCACGCAGAAGTCACACAGAGGTCATGTTCTGTCAGTGTCTTGGTGCCTGCGATTATTGTGTGGAATTCCCTATGCTCTGTTTGTAACCATTGACATCTTTATGCAATGAACAATAGCCTGGAGAAAAACAGCAGAAGTAAAACATTTTTTTTTCATTAGCTACTACACTGTGTGTACAAAACATTCAGAACACCTTCCTAACATTGAGTTGCACCCCCATCAATTCGTCGGGCATGGACTCCACAAGGTGTTGAAAGCATTCCACAGGGATGCTGGTACATGTTGTCTCCAATTTTTCCCACAGTTGTGTCAACTTGGCTTGATGTCATTTAAGTGGTGGATCATTCTTGATACACATGGGAAACTGTTGAGCGTAAAAAATCTAGCAGCATTGCAGTTCTTGACACAAACCGGTGCGCCTGGCACCTACTACCATACCCTGCTCAAAGGCACAAATATTTTGTCTTGCCCATTCCCCCTCTGAATGGCACACACACACAATCCATGTCTCCATTGTCTCAACGCTTAAAAATCCTTCTTTAACCTGTCTCCTTCCCTTCATCTACACTGATTGAAGTGGATTTAACAAGTGACATAAGGGATCATAGCTTTCACCTGGATTTACCCTACACATCTACAGTATAGTATTTCTGCTTACACTGGTAATGGTGAGGAGAAATGTATTCACTGATGCCGATTATTTTGAAAGTAGTATTGTTTGTGTCGAACAGTTTAATGACTTATCACTGTGTACCCCCCCCCCCCTCCACTCCCTGAAATGTCACAGAATAACTGTTGCTTTGCTTTGCCTCATGGGTGGCTTTTGTGTTTTTTAATCTAAAACAAATAATATTGTTGGAGGGATGCCCTTGGATGCTGGTTGTCCTCCCCTTTTTCCTTTTTTCTACAGATCACCATATGTTTTATTCTCTGCACATAAATGCATATTATATGAACAGCACAGGGAGCCAGCTGTAATTTTGAAATTGATGGCAAATGTAATGTAATGTATTGCAGTCTCTATGTGTGTCAGAATGTATGCTATAAAATAAAACAATTATAAATCAATTGTGGCCAGTGCTTGTAGTTCCTGGCACTGACACACACACACACACACACACACACACACACACACACACACACACACACACACACACACACACACACACACACACACACACACACACACACACACACACACACACACACACACACACACACACACACACACACACACACACACACACACACACAATCTTGCTTCTACCAACACACGCTTACACACACACACGGGTTTTGGCACATCACATTGTCACACAAACATGACGTGTTTTTCTTTTCGTTGTTTATGAAGCTGCATGTGACAAATAACATTTTATTGTACAAAGGTATTACTGGAGCCTATTATACTGACAGTGTGACTTCGTGTGTATTTAGCTTAGGGTTAACATATGGCTCTTCATATACTGTAGTGGACTGGAGAAGAAACACCAGTGACACATACTGTTTATTCCACTCTCACTATCAATCATATTTAACTCTGATCACTATCAAGGGTTATTAATGCCTTAAATAATAAGGCTTTAATGAACTAAATTACAATATAAATTGAAGTTTAAAAAGGTAATGACACAGTCTTGAACATTTTCTGTTGCTGCAGGACTAGCGTGGTAGGCTATGGGCTATGGTACCCGTCTGAAGAATGAGTCATGTAGTGTTTCTGCTCTGGACTGTGTGTGTGTGTGTGAATGTACAGTATGTGTCACTGGTGTTTCTTCTCCAGTGTTGTGCTGAAGTCACACTGTCAGTATATAGGCTCCAGTAATACCTCACAATAAAATGTTATTTGTCACATGCTTCATAAACAACGCACGTATGTTTGTGTGTGTGATGTGTGTGTTGGTAGAAGCAAGATTGTGTGTGTGTGTGTGTGTGTGTGTGTGTGTGTGTGTGTGTGTGTGTGTGTGTGTGTGTGCGTGTGTGCGTGTGTGCGTGTGTGTGAGTGAAAGTGGTCCATTGGTGTGTGTGTCTTCATTTAAGCTCCTGCAGCTTTGTGACAGTGAGCCATGGTGAGTCTGTAGGGAGACAGAGGAGAGAGCTTTGGAAAGAGCAGAGCAGTGAGCAGCTCGTCTGTCTTCTTTGTGATAGAGACTGAGAGAGACCACAGGGCCATGGCAGATCACTACTAGGAAAAACAATGGAGAGGACAACAACAGAATGCCTCTGACTTACAGTAGCAATCGTTATCCCAAACTCTCAGCTTTCTATCTCTTTATTGCTCTCTTACTCTCTGTTAAATAAGTTCTCCCTGTCTCTGTCTGCTGCTTCTTCAGCTTCTTCTTCTTCTGCTGCTGTTGTTCTCACCCTTCTCTCACCTTCTTCTTCTCTCACCTTCTTAGCTCACCTTCTTCTTCTCTCTCTCTGCTTCTGTTGATCATAAGAATGTAGAATGATTTTTTTTAAAGAAATGTTCTCTGTCGAGCTGTTAACTTAATGGATCTATCTGCTTTCAGAGAACATAGCTTATCTAATACCACATTAGATACAGTTCGGTGCCACACGACTACTGCTTTAAATAGACAGCAGAATCTGAATCATTTGGAGTGTATGACTGCCTGGCAAGAGAGAAAACATTTAGTTCAATTTAATGGAGTGTCGACCTGCTGTATATATGGTTACTCAACATTGATATGATATGAAACTAGCATTTTTCAATGTTTCATTGCTACATTGAATCCGAGTATTTGAATCTCTTCCAGCCTCAGAGGCAGTAGTTTCAGTTTCCAAAACATACTCCTCTTCTTCTTCTTTCACTACATTTACATGTTACTCATTCAGCAGACGCTCTTATTCAGAGCCCCTTACAGACAGTGCATTCATCTTAAGATAGCTAGGTGGGACAACCACATACAAGGGTGCTGTGGGATTTCTTAAGATACTATTTGAAGAGGTGGGGTTTCAGATGTCTTCAGAAGATGTGCAGGGACTCTGCTGTCCTAGCTTCAGGGGGAGGTTGGTTCCACCATTTGGGTGCCAGAACAGAGAAGAGCTTTGACTGGGCTGGGCATAGGAGTGGGAGGGCCAAGAGGCCAGAGGTGCCAGAACAGAGAAGAGCTTTGACTGGGCTGGGCATAGGAGTGGGAGGGCCAAGAGGCCAGAGGTGCCAGAACAGAGAAGAGCTTTGACTGGGCTGGGCATAGGAGTGGGAGGGCCAAGAGACCAGAGGTGGCAGAGCAGAGTACTCGGGTTGGAGTGTAGGGTTTGAACATTGCCTGAAGGTATGGAGGGGCAGTTCCTCTTGCTGCTCCATTGGGAAGTACAATGGTCTCCTCCATCTCCCCTACCCCTCTGAAAAGGGAAGAAAAAGGGGGAATCAAACAACACAATTTACAGGGTTTCTGGAAGAATTACACCTTCAATATTGGAAGCTTCTCGGCCAGTGAACTGTGAATCGATTGTGATAGATTTGACTCTCGATTCAGTGATCAAGTAAATGGTCTGTCAGGAGGATGTTGCTCACCACCGACTCAGCAGGAAGTGAGATCACATATTGACGTATTCAACCCCGACTTAAGAAGTAAGTTTGCTCATAAAGTCTGGCTAAATTAATGTCACACATTGGCATATTTAATCTTGATTTACTGCAAGTGGGAAGGTAGAGAAGGAGGTCTAGCTAAAGACAAGACCATGTTATATACTTTAGGAAAACTGTACTCTCATAGCAACAGCACCAAATATCATATTATCCCAAATTGGCATAGATCCCAGCAGATATTTGGGGCATAGAATTATTCATCATGTCGTCACAATTTATAGTACATTAAATCTCACCAGGCACAAGCTGTATACCCTACCATACATACAGCTGGCATAGCCAACACACAGTTTCCCTGGTTCCGAACCAGGAAATTAAGGCCAATTGAGCGGAATTGGAGTGCTGTTAGTTGTTGACGTAAAAACTGTGAACATGTCTCTGTGTCTCGGGGTGTGTGATGGTGTTGTGTTTGTGGCGTCCTCTGTCTCTCTTTCTCCCAGACAATCTGCTTGGTCTATTCCCCTCTCTCGTCTTTATGGATAACAAGACATGCGTTAGGGTTACTATTACAACAGGCTGCATATGCCTGTCAGTGTGGGTTGCAACTGATTGCAGGGTTATTCTTGGAGGCTGTGGTAAGTGTGAGGTATTGAGTTAATGAGTCCCTCTGATGGTGTGTGAACTGTATACAACACATTCAACATATCAGCCTTGACCTGTTGTGATCTTTTATATCATGCTGTAGGCAGTGAGTTAAAGGGTCTCTGTGATGGTGTGTGTACTGTATATAACACAGTAACAAACATCTATGTCAGGATGATCTGTCGTTTTCTAGTATAACGTGTTGTTTCTCTCTCTCTCGTTTAACACTACTTTGCGTTGTAATACTTTCTGTCTCTCAGCAACAACAGCAGTAGGTCAATGTTCTTTTGATTCAATTTGCTTTGAACTTTACCTTGAAGTGTTTGTTCTGGAAGTGTATTTGGGTGACTGCAGTCTGGCCCCTCTGACATTTCCCCCAATAACAGCTAATCCATCGGCTTTCCTGTAAAAGCCTGCAAGCATTTAATGATCTGAAGGCAGCAACTCTGTTCCCGCTCCTCACCTCTTTAGATGAAAGTGGAGAATAGAGAAGAGAGGGAGCTGTAGTGGTGCTGGTGGTGATGGTTTAGGGGTTTGGGGGGGGGGAGTACGGTGAAGGGGAATGAAGGGTAGAGTTGAGGGTTCTGGTAAGGACTCCCTTGGGATGAGAGTTATGATGAGATCTGAAATTGTCTCACAGCCTGTCCAAGTCCACATGTTGAATGCTTTGAAAAGGTAGCACACAAATGGCTTAAATGTTTGTACATGTTTGCGTGTGTACCTGCGTGTGTGTGTGTATTGTGGGGAGATAGCTAGCTAAAATCACTAAATATTTCAAAGGACCACGAGTGGAAAGAAATGGAAATATTTGGAATCTGGAGCACCACTCCCGGAGGACTCAGAGAAAGAGGCCCCTTCTTCCCGGAACAACAGAAATAAAACCATTTGATCTCCACCACACTCCTTTTCAACAATTTCCTGCTTTGTCCCCCACCCCCTTTGTTTATCACTAGGCTGAGTCTGGTGCTGGGGAGCGTTGCAGCCAGGCAGCAGCTAGTACCACATGGAGGTAAACAGCTAGAGTAAACATATTTATTCTGCAAACCCACAAAATGGTGGATCTCTTTCCACAGGAGACCACACTTTGTAGCTGTTTTCTCTCACACCTTCCCACTGTAATTAGCTTTATCATAGCAGAAAACAGAAAACAGCCCCTCTGCGTATTTAAACACCTGATAGCTGTTCATTTAAAACTATTTGTAATCATCATTAAAACCACACCAGACTATGATTGTGCTGTTACAATGGGCATCTAAAACCAAAGTCCCTCTGGAGAAAAGTGCCATGGGGAGAGTTGATATTTCTCTTACTATGTCAATGGCCCCCTATAACCGCTGAACTGGTACCTCAATAGAGGACGCAGGGCATGACAGAGCTGAGAGAGCCACAGCTGGATTTAAATCTACATCTATACAACACAAGGCTGTTTTATCGCAATTAACACTAGGGCCTGGAAGTTAACCAGATCTGCCCACATGGCCTATGGCTCACAAGGAAAAAGCAGATCAAACACTTGAGCTTCGCTTGATTGATCCAGGCGCTCAAAGTATTTGATTGATCCAGGT
>NC_060183.1:65842451-65912451 GCF_021184085.1 Oncorhynchus gorbuscha | reverse complement strand
TCATAGAGGACATATGCAGGTTGGTTGGTCTGTCAGACACTGTCCCTCATCTTATGGCAGGACGCAATGTAGTGCACTGCCAACCCACAGCTCTCTGCGTCCTCCCCCAACAGGACGGGTAGCCTATCCTCATCAGAGAGGTCTTTGAAACCTTGAATAAGGGTTTCAAATTTGGGGAAATTACACTCTAAATGGATTTATATTTTTTACATTTTGTCAAGAAATCCAGCTCTGTCTCGGGATCTGCTGTGGTGCAGTGGTTACACAGCTTTTACCTCTACAGGGAGCCAGGTTTTCCTGTTTGTACCCTTCGCAATGGCAAGGCTGTGCTCACTGAGCCTGTACTTTGTCAAGGTTTAAAAAAGTTTTGATCAGTAACCATGGTCAAATAGCTTGTTGTGGTGTACAGTCGATTTATGTCACGTTCTGACCTTAGTTCCTTTGTTTTGTCTTTGTCTTAGTATGGTCAGGGCGTGAGTTGGGGTGGGCAGTCTATGTTCTTTTTTCTATGATTTGGTATTTCTGTGTTTGGCCTGGTATGGTTCTCAATCAGAGGCAGCTGTCAATCGTTGTCCCTGATTGAGAACCATACTTAGATAGCCTGGTTTCACCTTTGAGTGGTGGGTTGAATATTAAGTAGCCTGGTTTCACCTATGAGTTGTGGGTTGAATATTAAGTAGCCTGGTTTCACCTATGAGTTGTGGGTGATTATTAAGTAGCCTGGTTTCACCTTTGAGTGGTGGGTTGAATATTAAGTAGTCTGGTTTCACCTATGAGTTGTGGGTGATTATTAAGTAGCCTGGTTTCACCTTTGAGTGGTGGGTTGAATATTAAGTAGCCTGGTTTCACCTTTGAGTTGTGGGTGATTATTAAGTAGCCTGGTTTCACCTATGAGTTGTGGGGGTTATTAAGTAGCCTGGTTTTCCCTTTGAGTGGTGGGTTGAATATTAAGTAGTTTGGTTTCACCAATGAGTTGTGGGTGATTATTAAGTAGCCTGGTTTCACCTATGAGTTGTGGGTTGATTATTAAGTAGCCTGGTTTCACCTATGAGTTGTGGGTGATTATTAAGTAGCCTGGTTTCACCTATGAGTTGTGGGTTGAATATTAAGTAGCCTGGTTTCACCTATGAGTTGTGGGTGATTATTAAGTAGCCTGGTTTCACCTATGAGTTGTGGGTGATTATTAAGTAGCCTGGTTTCACCTATGAGTTGTGGGTGATTATTAAGTAGCCTGGTTTCACCTATGAGTTGTGGGTGATTATTAAGTAGCCTGGTTTCACCTATGAGTTGTGGGTGATTATTAAGTAGCCTGGTTTCACCTATGAGTTGTGGGTGATTATTAAGTAGCCTGGTTTCACCTATGAGTTGTGGGTTGAATATTAAGTAGCCTGGTTTCACCTATGAGTTGTGGGTGATTATTAAGTAGCCTGGTTTCACCTATGAGTTGTGGGTGATTATTAAGTAGCCTGGTTTCACCTATGAGTTGTGGGTGATTATTAAGTAGCCTGGTTTCACCTATGAGTTGTGGGTGATTATTAAGTAGCCTGGTTTCACCTATGAGTTGTGGGTGATTATTAAGTAGCCTGGTTTCACCTATGAGTTGTGGGTGATTATTAAGTAGCCTGGTTTCACCTATGAGTTGTGGGTTGAATATTAAGTAGCCTGGTTTCACCTATGAGTTGTGGGTGATTATTAAGTAGCCTGGTTTCACCTATGAGTTGTGGGTGATTATTAAGTAGCCTGGTTTCACCTATGAGTTGTGGGTGATTATTAAGTAGCCTGGTTTCACCTATGAGTTGTGGGTGATTATTAAGTAGCCTGGTTTCACCTATGAGTTGTGGGTGATTATTAAGTAGCCTGGTTTCACCTATGAGTTGTGGGTGATTATTAAGTAGCCTGGTTTCACCTATGAGTTGTGGGTTGAATATTAAGTAGCCTGGTTTCACCTATGAGTTGTGGGTGATTATTAAGTAGCCTGGTTTCACCTATGAGTTGTGGGTGATTATTAAGTAGCCTGGTTTCACCTATGAGTTGTGGGTGATTATTAAGTAGCCTGGTTTCACCTATGAGTTGTGGGTGATTATTAAGTAGCCTGGTTTCACCTATGAGTTGTGGGTGATTATTAAGTAGCCTGGTTTCACCTATGAGTTGTGGGTGATTATTAAGTAGCCTGGTTTCACCTATGAGTTGTGGGTGATTATTAAGTAGCCTGGTTTCACCTATGAGTTATGGGTGATTATTAAGTAGCCTGGTTTCACCTATGAGTTGTGGGTTGATTATTAAGTAGCCTGGTTTCACCTATGAGTTATGGGTGATTATTAAGTAGCCTGGTTTCACCTATGAGTTGTGGGTGATTATTAAGTAGCCTGGTTTCACCTATGAGTTGTGGGTGATTATTAAGTAGCCTGGTTTCACCTATGAGTTGTGGGTGATTATTAAGTAGCCTGGTTTCACCTATGAGTTGTGGGTGATTATTAAGTAGCCTGGTTTCACCTATGAGTTGTGGGTGATTATTAAGTAGCCTGGTTTCACCTATGAGTTATGGGTGATTATTAAGTAGCCTGGTTTCACCTATGAGTCGTGGGTTGATTATTAAGTAGCCTGGTTTCACCTATGAGTTGTGGGTGATTATTAAGTAGCCTGGTTTCACCTATGAGTTATGGGTGATTATTAAGTAGCCTGGTTTCACCTATGAGTTATGGGTGATTATTAAGTAGCCTGGTTTCACCTATGAGTTATGGGTGATTATTAAGTAGCCTGGTTTCACCTATGAGTTATGGGTGATTATTAAGTAGCCTGGTTTCACCTATGAGTTGTGGGTGATTATTAAGTAGCCTGGTTTCACCTATGAGTTGTGGGTGATTATTAAGTAGCCTGGTTTCACCTATGAGTTATGGGTGATTATTAAGTAGCCTGGTTTCACCTATGAGTTATGGGTGATTATTAAGTAGCCTGGTTTCACCTATGAGTTATGGGTGATTATTAAGTAGCCTGGTTTCACCTATGAGTTATGGGTGATTATTAAGTAGCCTGGTTTCACCTATGAGTTATGGGTGATTATTAAGTAGCCTGGTTTCACCTATGAGTTATGGGTGATTATTAAGTAGCCTGGTTTCACCTATGAGTTATGGGTGATTATTAAGTAGCCTGGTTTCACCTATGAGTTATGGGTGATTATTAAGTAGCCTGGTTTCACCTATGAGTTATGGGTGATTATTAAGTAGCCTGGTTTCACCTATGAGTTATGGGTGATTATTAAGTAGCCTGGTTTCACCTATGAGTTATGGGTGATTATTAAGTAGCCTGGTTTCACCTATGAGTTATGGGTGATTATTAAGTAGCCTGGTTTCACCTATGAGTTATGGGTGATTATTAAGTAGCCTGGTTTCACCTATGAGTTGTGGGTGATTATTAAGTAGCCTGGTTTCACCTATGAGTTGTGGGTGATTATTAAGTAGCCTGGTTTCACCTATGAGTTATGGGTGATTATTAAGTAGCCTGGTTTCACCTATGAGTTATGGGTGATTATTTAGCCTGGTTTCACCTATGAGTTATGGGTGATTATTAAGTAGCCTGGTTTCACCTATGAGTTATGGGTGATTATTAAGTAGCCTGGTTTCACCTATGAGTTATGGGTGATTATTAAGTAGCCTGGTTTCACCTATGAGTTATGGGTGATTATTAAGTAGCCTGGTTTCACCTATGAGTTATGGGTGATTATTAAGTAGCCTGGTTTCACCTATGAGTTATGGGTGATTATTAAGTAGCCTGGTTTCACCTATGAGTTATGGGTGATTATTAAGTAGCCTGGTTTCACCTATGAGTTATGGGTGATTATTAAGTAGCCTGGTTTCACCTATGAGTTATGGGTGATTATTAAGTAGCCTGGTTTCACCTATGAGTTATGGGTGATTATTAAGTAGCCTGGTTTCACCTATGAGTTATGGGTGATTATTAAGTAGCCTGGTTTCACCTATGAGTTGTGGGTGATTATTAAGTAGCCTGGTTTCACCTATGAGTTGTGGGTGATTATTAAGTAGCCTGGTTTCACCTATGAGTTATGGGTGATTATTTAGCCTGGTTTCACCTATGAGTTATGGGTGATTATTGTAGCCTGGTTTCACCTATGAGTTATGGGTGATTATTAAGTAGCCTGGTTTCACCTATGAGTTATGGGTGATTATTAAGTAGCCTGGTTTCACCTATGAGTTATGGGTGATTATTAAGTAGCCTGGTTTCACCTATGAGTTATGGGTGATTATTAAGTAGCCTGGTTTCACCTATGAGTTATGGGTGATTATTAAGTAGCCTGGTTTCACCTATGAGTTATGGGTGATTATTAAGTAGCCTGGTTTCACCTATGAGTTATGGGTGATTATTAAGTAGCCTGGTTTCACCTATGAGTTATGGGTGATTATTAAGTAGCCTGGTTTCACCTATGAGTTATGGGTGATTATTAAGTAGCCTGGTTTCACCTATGAGTTATGGGTGATTATTAAGTAGCCTGGTTTCACCTATGAGTTATGGGTGATTATTAAGTAGCCTGGTTTCACCTATGAGTTATGGGTGATTATTAAGTAGCCTGGTTTCACCTATGAGTTATGGGTGATTATTTAGCCTGGTTTCACCTATGAGTTATGGGTGATTATTAAGTAGCCTGGTTTCACCTATGAGTTATGGGTGATTATTAATGCCTGGTTTCACCTATGAGTTATGGGTGATTATTTTCTGTTCAGTGTTTTTGTATTCACCGTTCAGGTCTGTTTCGTTCTCGTTATTTTGTTTTGTGTTCATGATAATCAATTATCAATATGGACATTTACCACGCTGCGCATTGGTCCTCCTCTTCTTCCACCAACAGCGGCCGTTACAATTTAGGGCCAGATAGCAGTGCATTTTGCTTTTGTGCTTGTTCTTGTGTTTCCCAATATGTAATTTAGTTTTGTTTTGACTGTGTTGTAATTTGGTTTATTGTGTGTTAGTAGAACAGGTTTGTGAACTCAGCCTTACGCCGCCTGGATGAGGGGACTCTTTTCTTTGCATTGGTATTGCAGGCTTGGCAATGATATTAGAGGGGGTCAATGTATTTTAGATGTTTCAAAACTTAAAAGTTTAGTTTTTTGGATAAATTCTGCCCTGCAGGCCTTGTGTGTAGTTTTATTCTGGACATGTAGGAGAATCTTACAGAAATGTGCGTAGAATGCCCTTAATGCTTTCTCTCTGAGTTCATTCACTGCCTCATTTAGGTGTCCAGTCAAGCTTATTTTTAAACCTAAGTAAATGTAGTGTTTGCAGTACTCAATATAAAATCATTATTTTGTCTTTTGCGGATTTTCTGCCAGAGCCCAGGTCTGGCAGGTCCAAGCTCTGCTGTAGGCCATGTGCTGTGGGAGACAGCAGGCACAAGTCATCTGCGAAGCGCAGGCATTTAACCTATGAATTGTGGAGACGAACACCAGAGGCTGAGGATTTTTCTAGAATAGTGGCCAATTTGTTGATGTAAATATTGAAGAGTGCGGGGTTCAGATTGCAACCCTGTTGAAAGCCGCGCCCCAGAGTTAAAGAATTCAGCTGTTTTCTTGACAATGTTGATGCTGCATGTATTTGACTGCATTCGAAAAGTATTCATACCTCTTGACTTTTTTCACATTTTGTTATGTTACAGCCTTATACTAAAATATATATAATCATTGTTTTCCCTCATTCTACACACAATACACCATAATGACAAAGCAAACACAGTTTTTCTTTTACATTTCTGCAAATGTATAAAATAAAATAAACTGAAATATCACATTTACATAAGAATTCAGACTTTGTTGAAGCACCTTTTTTCAGCGATTACAGCCTCGAGTCTTCTTGGGTATAATGCTACAAGCTTGTATTTGGGGAGTTTCTCCCATTCTTCTCTGCAGTCCTCTGCACAGCTATTTTCAGGTCTCTCCAGATATGTTTGATCGGGTTCGTGTCCGGGTTCTGGCTGGGCCAATCAAGGACATTCGGAGACTTGTCCCGAAGCCACTCCTGCCTTGTCTTGGCTGTGTGCCTTATTGCTATTATAAATTGGTTACCAATGCAATTAGAGAAGTAAAAATAAGTGTTTTGTCATACCCGTGGTACATGGTCTGATATACCAAGGCTGTCAGCCAATCAGCATTCAGGGCACGAACCACTCAGTTTATAATACATGTAGTGGCTTCCTTTCGTCTTTACCATAGCCACTGCCCAAGCCTGAAGCGGGGTTGTTTGGTACGCATACAGTCCACACTCAAGGTTTCCAAACGGCCAAACATTCCATGACATCCAGGGATATGGTGCAACAAAAATGTTTATTCTTCTTATATCTAACAAATAAATGAGTCTCCAATCAACTTAAAGCACAAAATACTTGATATGGAAAATACATATTATGACCTGTATGTCTGTATGTCTGTATGTCTGTATGTCTGTATGTCTGTATGGTCAAAAAACTATACCGCTCCCGCGTCTAGCAAGGACTCCCTCTCCCGAAGGCCCAACTTCCTGCCTTTATCCTAACACAATTACCACAATACAATGAACAGGCAAGAGGGGGGGCCATATGTCCGAGTTACACTAACAACAAATTAATATATCTCAATCGGGTAAATATAAATCATAAAGGTACGTACCTAATATTTCATCATTTACATTCATATTTAATATATTTACACAAATATACATGGAGCTCCATATGTTCGGTCTTTTATACAAATATGTCCAAATCGGCTCTAACATACCGGCCCCTAATTGTTGACTGCACTGAATGCACAACAATTACTTAATATTCAAACATAGAGCCAATACACAAAACATTCTATACCAGAGCACTATTACAGTTTATAGCTATATACAAATATACAAGGTACCATATAGGAAAATAGTCCATAGATCTCAGTCTGAGTTGAAGTGTAAAGGTGTTCAACTTCGAAAAATGTCAAGAGTTTGACATCCAAAAATGTATGACATCAAAGAATGTAAGAGTACGACATCAACGAATCAGAGGTGCACGTGATTCTAAGATGGAGCACCGTGTGTGTGTGTGTGTCACTCTGTCGCCTCAAGGAGCAGACAGAGTTTATTGATAGGTCTCTGTAAGATATTGGTCTTAGTCTTAACCATGACGCTCCGGACAAGACCTTTGGCCCCTGGCAAAGCCTCCACCACACGCCCCATTAGCCAAGAGTTCCTTGGGGCGGTGTCATCGACGATGACCACGAGGTCACCAGGACTGAAGTTTCTTAGTTTTGTTCCACTTGTTCCGTTCCTGCATAAGTGGAAGATACTCCCTGATCCATCTCTTCCAGAAGAGGTCAGTGATATATTGTACTTGCTTCCATCTCCTTCGTGAGTATAGGTCGCTTCTCTGGAATAGTCCTGGTGGCAGGACTGGCTTAGCTTTCAGATGAAGCAGATGGTTCGGAGTCAGGGTTCTAGATCATTAGGGTCATTTGTTACAGTAGTAATTGGTCTGTCGTTCATAATCGCCTCAACTTCACACAAGGCTGTCTGCAAAGCCTCATCATCCAGTACTTGCTCTTTAAGGACTGAATAGAGGATCTTTTTCACCAGTCGGATCAACCTCTCCCATACCCCCCCATGGTGGGCTCCAGAGGGAGGGTTGAATGACCATGTCACTCCTTCCTTCAGTAATTCTTTTTGAATCTTGTTGTGATCCAGCTCTTTCATAGCTTCTCCTAGCTCTCTGTGTGTTCCAACAAAGTTGGTGCCATTGTCTGTTCTGATACTTGTTACTGGGCCCCTTCGACAGATGAACCTGCGCAGGGCATTGATGCAGGAATCAGTATCCAGATAACTAGCAACTTCTAGATGGACAGCTCGACTCACGAGGCAAGTAAAGATCACACCGTACCGCTTCACATGAACGCGGCCTCGCTTCACCTCTATGGGGCCGAAGTAATCTATGCCCACATGGGTGAAAGGCGGAAAATCAGGTGACACCCGATCTTGTGGAAGGTCGGCCATCTTCTGTTCTCCAGCTCTAGCTTGCATCCACATATGAAGGGAGTAAAACTGTACGGAAACATAACTTGACCAGTGTTCCAGTATTAAAATATCCCGTGTTCTATTATTAAAGTGACCAGTGTTCCATGACCATGCACGTACGACAGCAGTCTCTAAGGTGCAGGGCAGAGGACCGGGTGGTAGCCGGCTAGTGACAGTGACTACGTTCAGGGCAGGGTACTGGGCTAGTGGCCTGGAGATAAAAGCTGTTTTTCAGTCTCTCGGTCCCAGCTTTGATGCACCTGTACTGTCTCTGCCTTCTAGATGGTAACGGGGTTAAGAGGCCGTAGCTCAGGTTGCTAGAGGTCCTTGACAATCTTCTTGGCCTTCCTGTGATGCAGGTGATGTGTTGGGCTGACTGCACCCCCTTCTGGAGAGCCCTGCGGTCGCAGACAGTGCAACTGCCGTACCAGGCATTGATGGACCAAGACAAATTTCCTATGCGTCCTGAGGTTGAAGAGGAGTTGTTGTGCCTTCTTCACCACACTATCTGTGTGGATATGCAATTTCAGGTTGGAACTTGAAGCTGTTTCACCCTCTCCACTGAGGCCCTGTCGATGTGGATGGGGGCGTGCTCTCTTTGCTGTCTCCTTAAGTCCACAATCAACTCCTTCATGTTGTTGATGTTGAGGGAGAGGTTATTTTCCTGGCACCACTCAACCAAATAGGGGGAGTTTTTCTATATATATTTTTGAAAGGTGGCAATTATAGCAGGTAGGATGTGGTTTTTTAGAGGATGGTAGTTGTGGTCACCAAATAGATGACATGAAAATGCACAAATTCAATTGTTGATTATCACAAGAAGAAATGGTCTGCCAAATGTATGCAGGGTTGAGGAGGAATGTCGTTGAATATGCTGGTGGTCATTGCACAGAGCAGTGGCATTATTGTCACTGTTATTGTCACAGCCAGTCAGTCAGTGGTTGTTGTGGCTGTGGTTGAGTCATCTGCAGCAGTATAGGCAGCAAGGCTGGAACCAACCCACCCCAGGAATAACATGATGGATGGCTCACTCACTCTGTCCAAGAGGAGGACGTTGGTGGTGGTTCAGAGGTGGTTAGAGTCAGAGTATGGGGTCAGAGTAGTGATGAGAAAAACAACTCCCTGCCTGCCTATCTCCATGGGGAGGAGAAGCCTCCTTTTACTTCATCTCTAATCACTACTGGTGAGTCCCTTTGTTAGGTCCCACTTGACCCCCCCACCACTCCCCCTTCCAATCCTCCCATCCCTTCCTCCACCTACACACAGAGGGAGGAGATTAAATTATTGAAAGATTCTACATCGGTCTTACTACACCCCTTACTACACCCTGTCTCCTCTGACTGTTCTTCTGCTCTTTTCATGATTCCTTTCTTTTCTCTCTTCTTTCTCTCTTTCTTTTTCTCAGCCCTCCTTTGCCTTGACTCCCTACTGTCTTTATTTGGCTTCTCTATTCTCCTCTCCTTTGTCAATCCTCTCACTATTTCTCCTCATCCCTCTTCCCCCTCTTCTTTCTTGTACTTATTCCTCACTTGTATGTTTAGACCTGTGGCCTCCTGATCTGCTTCTCCATATTCCACTTTAAGTCTGCTGGTAAAAACAGATGAAAAACACAAAAACATGAATAAATACAAATGATTTGTTGAATGACACATTTCAAGGGACCATAAACGGAGTGAACCTGACCCCTCCCCCCAAGCTACGCCCCAGAACGAGTAGATCAAACGCCTCTCTCCCTAATTCCCTTTTCTCCCTTTCTCTCTTTTTTACCCACCCATCCCTCTATTTCGGTCATCCTCTTTCATGTTGCGGAACACTGGCTTAAGTGGCTGAGCTTTCTGACAGGCCTCTCAAATGAAGCCTGTGAGTCGGCTGAGAGGGAAAGTGAATTGGTTTGTTCTGGGGGCTGTGGCCTTGATGGCGCACCCTGCTGTGTACTCTCTGATCTGCCCCCTAGCAGGATGAGACAGCCAGACAAACACACATGCATACACAAGCACAGGGGTGGGGAGGGAGATTGAATAGGACGGATGAGTCACACTACTTTCATTCTTGGAACAAGCCTTGTTTCGTTACAATATATTCCGGTTATTGCCTGTTTTGAAATGGGGATTGAGTACCCTGAATGTCAGGTTTTTACGTTGGGAGGCAGGATTAGACTGAAGGAGAATATATGTGAACCCACACCGCCATCTAGTGGCTACTCTGCATTCTGGCACCACAGATTTGACTTCAGGCTTTGAGACAAGTTTTGTACAGAAGGGATACAACCAATGTAAAAATTAGGTTACGGTTAGAAAAATATTTAGGGTTAGGGTGAGCTAAAATGCAAAAAAAATAATATATATTTTAGCCACAATTTGACAAACTGTATCCCTTCTAGAGACACTTTGTGACGGGTGTTTGGTTCTGGTTCTTTCTCCTGAAAAGCAGAAGTCAGTTGACTGTCTGCTATCAACTATAACTCAACCAGGGGAAATCGTGGAGCTGTTTATTATCCTTTTGCTTATCATCTTCTCTGCTTTGTCGGTTTTGTATCACTGTCATAACGGCTGCATAACACAATAACAATGGCATATAGGCCTAGTCATAGAATTATTGGAGTCAGTTTGTAACAACACAGACAGTGTTTGATGTAAAACTTTCATCTTCCAGTAGGATCTTAGTTACAACATCTGTGTTTGTGGAGTAAAAGGGCCCTGTCAAATTTCTCCACCATGCCCTAAATGAACATGCCCTAAATGAACATGCCCTAAATGAACATGCCCTAAATGACCATGCCCTAAATGACCATGCCCTAAGTGACCATGCCCTAAATGAACATGCCCTAAATGACCATGCCCTAAATGACCATGCCCTAAATGAACATGCCCTAAATGACCATGCCCTAAATGACCATGCCCTAAATGACCATGCCCTAAATGAACATGCCCTAAATGAACATGCCCTAAATGACCATGCCCTAAATGACCATGCCCTAAATGACCATGCCCCAAATGACCATGCCCCAAATGACCATGCCCTAAATGACCGTGCCCTAAATGACCATGCCCCAAATGACCATGCCCTAAATGTCCATGCCCTAAATGACCATGCCCTAAATGACCATGCCTTAAATGTGCCTCCTCTCTGAGGGTTATAGGAAGACAGTGTTTGTGTCCTAAATTGCACCATATTCTCTTTATGGTGCATAACTTCTGACAAATGCCATTAGGGAATAGGGTGCCATTTGGGACAAAGCCAGTATTGTCTTGATTAATAAAGGAACAACAGTATTGTCTGAAAAGGAAAACATGTTCCTCAAATTAACATTGATGTATTCTCTGTGTGTGACTCTCTTTGTTACAATGATGCAACAGGTGCGTTACTGTATTGCAATATGTTTAGGGCATGTCATTTCTTATCATAAAACATGTTCTATATTTTATAATGATAAATTGCTAGTTCAATAAACTCAACCATGGTTGTTTCTGAACAGATAAATGGGAATGTCTTATCATAGGTCTATTTATTTTTACAGATCTACTCAATTGTTCCTTTCAAATGAGCGGGCATAGCTGCGGGAAGTAGAGGTGCTGAGGGTGCTGCAGCACGCCTGTAAAATCGGAATAATAATCAAATAAATTATAATACTTTTTAAAACTACAGTATATTTTTTCACCAAAGTAATGCACTGGGCCTTTAATAGTCCTGTATTAGCAGACCGATATAGCCATCTGCATCTCGGGCAAAAAGACCACCCCCACAGTATTAACTCACCCACTAAAATAAAACCGTTTATATTTTTAATCTGCACACAACAGAGGCCTACCTCTCTAGCCTCTACCTCTCATCCAGTGAAAAGCACTTATGTTTATTAGGGAGTGAAAGCCGCTTACGGCCAGGGTTCGGGGGTGGTGCCCTATGTTCAATGCCGGTGTTTGGTTGGACGTTGGTGTATCAGGAAGTGTCAAACGTCCAATGACAAGCACGGATTCCTGTGCTGTCGTTGACCGTCCTATCCGACCTACCTGTCACTGCACTTATCTATCCACAACAATGTGGCTTCACCAGCAGAAAAGTTCACCTTTGCAGATTTAGCACATTAAAAATAGACTATTATTCACAAGAAATTGGCAACGGACTATGAAGCGAGAACTTTATTGGTGAGGGTATAAGCGCATAGCTGCTTAGAGATCCTCTCCACCCTCTCCAGTTCAAGTTGAGCGCACAAGATGCCATCTGTTCTCTCCCTCTCAAACCCGGGCCTGACAGTCTGAATAACTCTTGGTCGGAATGACGTTTGTTGCTGGCAGTAAAATGGACTTCCTGTCCCCGCGATATCACAAGCAGTCCCTAGTTCAAACTCTCTGTCGTTTTGGATTGTTCGTGATCTGTATGGTAAGTTCATTATTTTTGTTGAATACAATTGTAGAAATGTATCCAGATGGCAAATTAAAAATGTTTTGGAATGCAGTTTTGTTGCAATAATTCACAAATGTCTATATAAGATCAGTTACCTATAACAATACAATATCTGGGGGAAAATCCATCCCCAAATAGTCAAAGATTTATTTTATTAAAGTTAAATGCTTCTCTCGTACTAAACAATTATTGACAAATGTTTTTTGGGGGAGGGGTCACTTTGTTATTTAGTCAAATGCCAATCACTCCATCTCATGCCATGCTGCTTGCAGAGAGACAGAGAGAGGCTGCAGCGAGAGAGAGAGGATTATAAATTGGCCTCTGTCTGTTCCAACTAGCCATTCAGCTGTGGGAGCACAATAATAAGAGGATAGAGAACAGAGTCACCAAGATTAAGCCGGACACAGCATTCTGATGGGACAGCAGGGGTAATACCTGGCATTGTTCACTGACCAATGAATTACCATCAGGGACCATCAGGGACCTGACTCCTTCCACAACTTGCCCTGAAGTGACCTCAACTCAGAGATGTGATTATAATAGGGGTGATTTTGCCCAATAGCCTATCAACTGATGCAAGGTCAAAGGTAGGGTATCTGATCCTAGATCTGTCTTTTAAGGACAATTTGTTCTACCTGGAGTGATATGTGAAAGCATTACACTTGTTATGTGGCATAAGTAGTATGCCATCAATCAGTACATTGTTACTTTTAAGGCCATTTTAGGAAAACTGCCATATCCATCCTCTCTTCTAGCTTGAAATGAAAACACATACATGCTTAGATTTCAATCTTGTTTTATGCTAACGATCCCAAAACATTAGAACCGAGCATGGAAAAAGGTCCTGTCATTCCCCAGCCCCCTGGTCTTGGAATTCCCTAAAACCACAGGACCTGGTGTCCCTGGAGGAGTTCAAAGGACACATAGATGAACAGGTTTTTGAGACGTAGTTGTTTTAGTTGTCACCCTATGTCAAGAGTTTCTATTGCCTTATGTAAGGAAGCATGTTGTTATACTTCACACAAACATCCACTGTTTGTTTGCTTTTGTATTCGTGCTGTTGCCAGTGTCTTCTGTCTGTGTTGTCCATTTTGTTTGACATTGTTTAAAAAGTAAATTATCCCCCGTCCCCACAGGAGGCCTTTTGCCTCTTGTCAGGCCGACATTGCAAATAAGAATTTGTTCTTAATTGACTTGCCTGGTTAAATAAAGGTTAAATACAGAAATTCTGATCACAAGTTGGGTGGGAAATGAATTATGTTGCTGTTCCTCCTCCTCCCTCTTCTCCAGGGAATGGTGTTGACCATGTCTATGTATCCCATGCTGAGGGTCCTGGGTGGAAAGCTCCATTCTTCCTTTACAGGGAGCTATCTACCTGGACACCACTCTGTTCTCCTCGTCAACTGCCCCAACGAACAGACAGCCAAGGACATCGGCCGGTAGGCTACAGTCCAGCCTACCATTATCACACTGTAACTAAACAATACTACCCCACCACACACAAACTGCACACAGTGGTGAAATGTTTCTAGGCCAATCAATGTGATGGTTGTGTTTACATAACAACATCATGCACCCAAACAAAATGAGGGGAAAACCCTTGAACACAACTTTGACTGTGTGAAACAGGATCACTCAAACACTATGTCATCTTTTGATGAGCTAGAGTTAGGGTTAGAGCATTTTCTGAGAATGAGCTAGGTTGAAGATAGAGGTTTAAACAAGAAGATTCTAATATCCCATAATGCATTGCATAAATGAGGAAGAATTCTCAACAATGGGACCAGTGATGCTAGTTGGTGCTGGTTCCATGAATCTGTTTATTTGCAAAAGCTTCCTCATGGAATTATTAGCTTGTCCTAACCTGGGTACCTTCACCCTAGATATTGAGTTGGTGGTTAGAGAGGCTGAGTGGCACAGCAGTGTTGAATAACTCTTTTAGGACAGAATCATTTAGATGGGAGGGAAATTATGTTTCGTCTGTGTGTGTCTCACTAAATGTGTGTCTCACTAACTAGAATAAATTAATAAAAATGACTACTTATTTATTAATTATTACAGTCCAGCTAAATGCTTCCTTGCAGGTTCCTTCTCGAAAATGCAACAACAATAATAAATTATAAAAGATAAGAATATAAAGTAAATGGCTCAATAGAATATAATAAACATTTTAGCATAAGTATACAGCTAATATTTCAATCCAAACCAGGATAAAAAAGACAACATATATACAGTATATAGTGGGAATGAAAAGTATGTGAACCCTTTCGAATGACCTGGATATCTGCATCAATTGGTCATAACATTTGATCTGATCTTCACAAGTCACAACAGTAGACAAACACAGTCTGCTTAAACGAATAACACTCAAACAATTATAATTGTACCTGTCTTTATTGAACACAACATGCAAACATTCACAGTGCAGGTTGGAAAAGTATGTGAACCTTAGGATTTAAAAACACGTTGACCCTCCTTTGGCAGCAATAACCTCAACCAAACGTTTTCTGTAGTTGCGGATCAGACCTGCACAATGGTGAGGAGCAATTTTGGATCATTCCTCTTTACAAAACTGTTTCAGTTCCACAATATTCTTGGGATGTCTGGTGTGAACTAGTCTCTTGAGGTCATGCCACAGCATCTCCATTGGGTTGAGGTCAGGACTGACTGGGCCACTCCAGAAGGTCAGGACTGACTGGGCCACTCCAGAAGGTCAGGACTGACTGGGCCACTCCAGAAGGTCAGGACTGACTGGGCCACTCCAGAAGGTCAGGACTGACTGGGCCACTCCAGAAGGTCAGGACTGACTGGGCCACTCCAGAAGGTGAGGACTGACTGGGCCACTCCAGAAGGTCAGGACTGACTGGGCCACTCCAGAAGGTCAGGACTGACTGGGCCACTCCAGAAGGTCAGGACTGACTGGGCCACTCCAGAAGGTCAGGACTGACTGGGCCACTCCAGAAGGTCAGGACTGACTGGGCCACTCCAGAAGGTCAGGACTGACTGGGCCACTCCAGAAGGTCAGGACTGACTGGGCCACTCCAGAAGGTCAGGACTGACTGGGCCACTCCAGAAGGTCAGGACTGACTGGGCCACTCCAGAAGGTGAGGACTGACTGGGCCACTCCAGAAGGTCAGGACTGACTGGGCCACTCCAGAAGGTCAGGACTGACTGGGCCACTCCAGAAGGTCAGGACTGACTGGGCCACTCCAGAAGGTCAGGACTGACTGGGCCACTCCAGAAGGTCAGGACTGACTGGGCCACTCCAGAAGGCGCATTTTCTTCTGTTCAAGCCATTCTGTTGTTGATTTACTTCTGTCTTTTGGGTTGTTGTCCTGTTGCATCACCTAACTTCTGTTCTTTAGAAATTTGATTTAATTTAGTCCTATTCTTTAAACTTGAGTTTTGGTTGAGATATAGATGCAAAAATCCAACATATCCACTATTAATTTGTAGACACCCTAAAATTAATATAACATTTATAGATATATATTTAAAGCTGCAATACGAAACTTTCTGGGTGACCCGATTAAATTCACTCAAAAATGTTTAGATCTGTCATTCTCATTGAAGGCAAATCTAACAAAGTGGTAGATCTATTCAATGTGTGATTTTTCTTTGTGTCCCAGTTCTTAAGTTGAGTTTATTTGCATCTTTTACTTTTGATTTTGTACACCAGCTTCAAACAGCTGAAAATGCTATATTTTTGTTTTTTAAAATATATTTCACAGTGGGATAGATGGTACAATGATTCTCTACACTATGCTTGCTTGTTTTGACACAAACTGAACATTTCGAATTTTAGCAACCAGGAAATGGCGGAGCGATTCCTGCATAGTGCATCTTTAAAACTTTCAGAGTGAGAGTATCAGAACAACAATTTTTCTCAAGCAGACATTCTCAGCTAAGCTACAACATAATTTCTGACTCATTCTGCCACTCACCAGATACTTATTAAAACGAGGAAATCTCTCTTTAACAATTATAGCATTTCAGAGGAAAGAAATAAGGAAATGGTCAAACGTGAGGGCAGTGAGACACTTTCTGCAGAAGTGAAATTAGTTCAAATATATGTTTAACATTACCAGATTGAAACAAACCTTACATATTTGGCTAGACTGTAGAAAAGAAATGGATAAATTGTTAAACAAATAATGATGAGGTTGTGTGAAAAGATCTACCCCATAAGAGGTCTCAAATTGTTGAGAATACAGTATGTGGGCTTCATTAAAAAAATCAGAATAACCTAGGTCACACTTTAAATCAAATCAAATTTATTTATATAGCCCATCAGCTGATATCTCAAAGTGCTGTACAGAAACCTAGCCTCAAACAACAAACAGCAAGCAATGCAGGTGTTGAAGCACGTTGGCTCGGAAAAACTCCCTAGAAAGGCCAAAAACCTAGGAAGAAACCTGGAGAGGAACCAGGCTATGAGGGGTGGCCAGTCCTCTTCTGGCTGTGCCGGGTGGAGATTACAACAGAACATGGCCAAGATGTTCAAATGTTCATAAATGACCAGCGTGGTCAAATAATAGCTCTGGGACAGGTAGCACGTCCGGTGAACAGGTCAGGATTCCATAGCCGCAGGCAGAACAGTTGAAACTGGAGCAGCAGCATAGCCAGTTGGACTGGGGACAGTAAGGAGTCATCATGCCAGGTAGTCCTGAGGCATGGTCCTGGGGCTGAGGTCCTCTGAGAGAGAGAAAGAAAGAGAGAAAGAGAGAATTACAGAGAGCATACTTAAATTCACACAGGACACCGGATAAGACAGGAGAAGTACTCCAGATATAACAAACTGACCCTAGCACCCCGACACAAACTATGGCAGCATAAATACTGGAGGCTGAGACAGGAGGGGTCAGGAGACACTGTGGCCCCATCCGATGATACCCCCAGACAGGACCAAACAGGGAGGATATAACCCCACCCACTTTGCCAAAGCACAGCTCCAACACCACTAGAGGGATATCTTCAACCACCAACTTACCATCCTGAAACAAGGCCGAGTATAGCCCACAAAGATCTCCGCCATGGCACAACCCAAGGGGGGGCGCCAACCCAGACAGGAAGATCACACCAGTGACTCAACCCAGTCAAGTGACGCACCCCTCCTAGGGACGGCATGAAAGAGCACCAGTGACTCAGCCCCTGTAATAGGGTAAGAGGCAGAGAATACCAGTGGAAAGAGGGGAACCGGCCAGGCAGAGACAACAAGGGCGGTTCGTTGCTCCAGAGCCTTTCCGTTCACCTTCACACTCCTGTGCCAGACTACACTCAATCATATGACCCACTGAAGAGATGAGTCTTCAGTAAAGACAAAGGTTGAGACCGAGTTTGCGTCTCTGACATGGGTAGGCAGACCATTCCATAAAAATTGAGCTCTATAGGAGAAAGCCCTGCCTCCAACTGTTTGCTTAGAAATTCTAAGGACAATTAGGAGGCCTGCGTCTTGTGACGGCAGGACCAAATCAGAGAGATAAGTAGGAGCAAGCCCATGTAATGCTTTATAGGTTAGCAGTAAAACCTTGAAATCAGCCTTTGCCTTGACAGGAAGCCAGTGTAGGGAGGCTAGCACTGGAATAATATGATCAATTTCTTTAGTTCTAGTCAGGATTCTAGCAACCGTATTTAACACTAACTGAAGTATATTTAGTGCTTTATCCAGGTAGCCGGAAAGTAGAGCATTGCAGTAGTCTAACCTAGAAGTAACAAAAGCATGGATACATTTTTCTGCATCATTTTTGGACAGAAAGTTTCTGATTTTTGCATTGTTACGTAGATGGAAAAAGCTGTCCTTGAAACAGTCTTGATATGTTCGTCAAAAGAGAGCTCAGGGTCCAGAGTAACGCCGAGGTCCTTCACAGTTTTATTTGAGATGACTGTACAACCATTAGGATTATTTGTCAGATTCAGCCAAAGATCTCTTTGTTTGTTGGGACCTAGAACAAGCATCTCTGTTTTGTCCGAGTTTAAAAATAGAACGTTTGCAGCCATCCACTTCCTTATGTCTGAAACACAGGCTTCTTAGCGAGGACAATTTTGGGGCGTCACAATGTTTCATTGAAATGTACAGCTGTGTGTAAGTTAACATTATGATTTTGAATGACATCCCCAAGAGGTAAAATATATACTGAAAACAATAACGGTCCTAAAACGTAACCTTGAGGAACACCAAAAGGTGGACAAACCATTCACAGAGACAAACAGATATCTTTCCGACAGATACGATCTAAACCAGGCCAGAAATTGTCCCTGTAGACCAATTTGGGTTTCCAATCTCTCCAAAAGACTGTGGTGATCGATGGTATCAAAAGCAGCACTAAGGTCTAGGAGCACGAGGACAGATGCAGAGCCTCGGTCTGATGCCATTAAAAGGTAATTTACCACCTTCACAAGTGCAGTCTCAGTGCTATGATGTGGTGTAAAACCAGACTGAAGCATTTCGTATACATTGTTTCTCTTCAGGAAGGCAGTGAGTTGATGCGCAACATCCTTTTCTAAAAATGTTGAGTGGAATGGAAGATTCAATATAGTATAGCCGATAGTTTTTAAAATATTTTCTGGGTCAAGGTTTGGCTTTTTCAAGAGAGGCTTTATTACTGCCACTTTTAGTGAGTTTGGTACACATCCGGTGGATAGAGAGCCATTTATTATGTTCAACATAGGAGGGCCAAGCACAGGAAGCAGCTCTTTCAGTAGTTTAGTTGTAATAGGGTCCAGTATGCAGCTTGAAGGTTTAGAGGCCATGATTATTTTCATCATTGTGTCAAGAGATATAGTACTAAAACACTTGAGTGTTATGTTGCACTGATATGTCAACAGGAAATGCTAAACTGAATTGCTATGTAAATAAATCTGTCTCTCGCCACAGAAGTTTGATTTAGTCTTATTATTTAACTTTAAAAATATGTTATGTTAAAACATACAATTCAACTGCAGTGAACTCGCTCAACATTACATTCAGTCGTCTAACAGACTCCTATCCAGAATGACCCACAGTAGAAACCAGGGTCAACTTCCTGCTCAAGGGCACGTCGACAGATCTCCAACAAGGTCAAAAAAGGGGACCTGAGTGACTTATCAGCCACCAGCCCAAGCTCCCAACCCCCAGGCGACCAGCCCTCTAAAATCCCCCCCAAAGTTTCCTGAGAGCTGCCCCTCAACCATCTGAGACCCCCCCCAGTCCCAACCCCGAGATAAAAGTCATAATAGAATAGAATAAAATCATTCCAATCCCTTGCCAATAAAGGGTATATAACAAATCATTGAGATAAACTTTTGTTATTGACCAAATACTTATTTTCCACCATAATTTGCAAATAAATTCAGTAAAAATCGTACAATGTGATTTTCTGGATTTTTCCCCCTCATTTTATCTGTTATAGTTGAAGTGTACCTATGATGAAAATTACAGGCCTCTCATCTTTTTAAGTGTGAGAACTTGCACAATTGGTGGCTGACTACATACGAATTTTGTCCCACTGTGTGTGTGTGTGTGTGTGTGTGTGTGTGTGTGTGTGTGTGTGTGTGTGTGTGTGTGTGTGTGTGTGTGTGTGTGTGTGTGTGTGTGTGTGTGTGTGTGTGTGTGTGTGTGTGTGTGTGTGTGTGTGTGTGTGTGTTTGTGTGTGTGTGTGTGTGTGTGTGTGCACGTGTGTGCATTTGAATGTGAGTGTGTGTATATGCATGTGTACACGCGTACAAACACCTGCGTGGCATCAGCCTCAGGTAAACAGGCATTAGATGTAACAACATTGCCCCTATTCTTTACATTTTTGCCTGAGATGGAGATGTGAATCCAGCATATTTGTAGACAAGCTGTAAATAAAGCCAGACTAAGTCAGTGGCACAGATGGAACTATCCAAGCAGAAGGTACATCTCCTTCAAATGTTGATATTTGGTTGCATTGACAATAAAAACAGAATTTAATATAACTCTTGCAATAGACTAAATTTGAATAAAAAATATTGACGTAAATAGATGATCTTTTTCAGGTCATTGAGAAGTCATTAAAAATAGATGCCCCTTAAAGGAACTTGTTTTAGGAAAGTAGGCATGTGACACACGTTAATACTTCCCAGGAGAGCCATTTGAACGTATACTTCATTTTTGGGCAGGAATGCCTAATGGAACATGTGAACTTTCATATACCTTAATAACAAACGTCTATGCCATCTGTAAATACGAATAAAACTGTTAAATTATAGTCTAGTTGATTTAGCCACGGAAAGAGACAGGAACTTTCCCGCAAGCTGATTGGCTGAGATAATGGATTGACTGGACATGTCGAGAGATGAGTTCATATTGGTCTGCCATGTAGCATGCTTATGTCTATAACATGAGCTGTTCAGCATGTGTAGGTAATCCTTTCCTGGTTGGTTAGCTATGTGCAGATTCAGGGTAGTAATGTTATGAGTTGGGATTTTGGTTCATTGTTTAGCTAGCTAGCTACATGTCCAAACAAAAGACTCCACTATGCAAGTAACCATTTCACTACACCTTCTGTATCCTGTGCATGTAAACAAATACACTTTGATTTGATTTTATATAGTATGTGTTAACGAGAGATGGTAATGTGAAGAACATCACAACAAAGTCAAATTAGTATATAATGTTAGGCCAACGAGTCAGTGTGCAAGTTCTAATATTCTCAGGTAGAATGCCCTGCTTTTATTTTGTCACACTAACAACCATAAGCAATTTTCTGTAATTGGCTCGCCATTAACTTGTAAATAATGATCTTGTTGTAAGCTAATTGTCCTGTAATAATGAAGACAAATGAGCTAGTGAAGATGTTGTCAGCCACATGATATGATCATTATTTGAATTGGCTTGCCAGTTTGCTTAACATTAGCTATCTAGCTAACAAGCTAGAAACTAACCAAAACATTGTTAAGAAAGTTACTTTTAGTTGTCTGGTTTGCTAGATATACATATACTAAATTCATTTTTAAATGGGTGGGTTTATTGGTGTTAAAATACACTAGTTAAGCTATTTTGGACCACCACGTTGCTGATGTCATGCAGCCTGTAGTTTGTGTTTGCACTTTTTTATAACGACAACGACGTTAACGAAGTTTGATTTTGGAAGACAATATACATTTACATTTGATTTTGGAAGACAATATACTATTCATGATGTCACTGCGACAACTGTCGATAGGCGTAGTATAAACCAGCCTTTAGTCTTGAAACATTGGTTGTTTAGTAACCGGAAGGTTGCAAGTTCAAACCCCTGAGCTGACGAGGTACAAATCTGTCATTCTGCCCCTGAACAGGCAGTTAACCCACTGTTCCTAGGCCCTCATTGAAAATAAGAATTTGTTCTTAACTGACTTGCTTAGTTAAATAAAGTTCAAATTAAAAACTGTATGTATCTCCTTAATTATGGCTGCAATCCCGCTAACGGGATCGATATGACAACTACCAGTGAAAATAGAGGGCGCCAAATTCAAACCACAGAAATCTCATAATTACAATTCCTAAAACATACATGTGTCTTATATCTTTTTAAAGGTAATCTTGTTGTTAATATGTTTTTCAGCAAAAGCACTACAAACGATTATGCTAGGTCTCCACCAAACCACAATAAGCACAGCCATTTTCCAGCTAAATATAGCATTCACAAAAAGCCGAAATAGAGATAAAAATGAATCACTAACCTTGAATTATCTTCATCAGATGACACTCATAGGACTTCATGTTCCACAATACATGCATGTTTTGTTTGATAAAGTTCATACAGTGCCTTGCAAAAGTATTCGGCCCCCTTGAACTTTGTGAACTTTTGCCACATTTCAGGCTTCAAACATAAAGATATAATATTGTATTTTTTTGTGAAGAATCAACAACAAGTGGGACACAAACATGAAGTAGAACGACATTTATTGGATATTTCAAACTTTTTAACAAATCAAAAACTGAAAGATTGGGCATGCAAAATTATTCAGCCCCCTTAAGTTAATACTTTGTAGCGCCACCTTTTGCTGCGATTACAGGTGTAAGTCGCTTGGGGTATGTCTCTATCAGTTTTTCACATCGAGAGACTGACATTTTTTCCCATTCCTCCTTGCAAAACAGCTCGAGCTCAGTGAGGTTGGATGGAGAGCATTTGTGAACAGCAGTTTTCAGTTCTTTCCACAGATTCTCGATTGGATTCAGGTCTGGACTTTGACTTGGCCATTCTAACACCTGGATATGTTTATTTTTGAACCATTCCATTGTAGATTTTGCTTTATGTTTTGGATCATTGTCTTGTTGGAAGACAAATCTCCGTCCCAGTCTCAGGTCTTTTGCAGACTCCATCAGGTTTTCTTCCAGAATGGTCCTGTATTTGGCTCCATCCATCTTCCCATCAATTTGAACCATCTTCCCTGTCCCCGCTGAAGAAAAGCAGGCCCACACCATGATGCTGCCACCACCCTGTTTGACAGTGGGGATGTTGTATTCAGGGTGATGAGCTGTGTTGCTTTTACGCCAAACATAAGTTTTGCATTGTTGCCAAAAAGTTCCATTTTGGTTTCATCTGACCAGAGCACCTTCTTCCACATGTTTGGTGTCTCTCCCAGGTGGCTTGGGCAAACTTTAAACAACACTTTTTATGGATATCTTTAAGAAATGGCCTTCTTCTTGCCACTCTTCCATAAAGGCCAGATTTGTGCAATATATGACTGATTGTTGTCCTATGGACAGAGTCTCCCACCTCAGCTGTAGATCTCTGCAGTTCATCCAGAGTGAACATGGGCCTCTTGGCTGCATCTCTGATCAGTCTTCTCCTTGTATGAGCTGAAAGTTTAGAGGGACGGCCAGGTCTTGGTAGATTTGCAGTGGTCTGATACTCCTTCCATTTCAATATTATCGCTTGCACAGTGCTCCTTGGGATGTTTAAAGCTTGGGAAATCGTTTTGTATCCAAATCCGGCTTTAAACTTCTTCACAACAGTATCTCGGACCTGCCTGGTGTGTTCCTTGTTCTTCATGATGCTCTCTGCGCTTTTAACGGACCTCTGAGACTATCACAGTGCAGGTGCATTTATACAGAGACTTGATTACACACGGGTGGATTGTATTTATCATCATTAGTCATTTAGGTCAACATTGGATCATTCAGAGATCCTCACTGAACTTCTGGAGAGAGTTTGCTGCACTGAAAGTAAAGGGGCTGAATAATTTTGCACGCCCAATTTTTCAGTTTTTGATTTGTTAAATAAGTTTAAAATATCCAATAAATGTCGTTCCACTTCATGATTGTGTCCCACTTGTTGTTGATTCTTCATAAAAAATACAGTTTTATATCTTTATGTTTGAAGCCTGAAATGTGGCAAAAGGTCGCAAAGTTCAAGGGGGCCGAATACTTTCGCAAGGCACTGTATTTATATTTAAAAAATCTGAGTTTACATTGGCGTATTAGATTCACTAGTTACAAAAACATCAAGTGATTTTGCATAGCCACGTCATTTCAACAGAAATACTCGAGATCCTGAGGCCCACGGTCATGCCATTCATCCATTCATCCGCCGGCATCACTTCCTATTTCAGCATGATAATGCATGGCCCGATGTCACAAGGATCCGTACAGAAATCCTGGAAGCTGAAAATGTCCAAGTTATTCCATTAAGCGTGTTTGGGATGCTCTGGATCGACATGTACGGCACCGTGTTCCAGTTTCTGCCAATATCCAGCAACTTCGCACAGCCATTGAAGAGGAGTGGGACAACATTCCACAGGGCACAATCGACAGCCTGATCAATTCTATGCGAAGCAGATGTGTCGTGCTGCATGAAGAAAATTGTGGTCACACCAAACACTGAAAGGTTTTCTCATCCACACCCCTACTTTTTTTAAGGTATCTTTGACCAAGATATGCATATGTGTATTCCCAGTCATGTGAAATGTATAGAATAGAGCCTGATGAATTTATTTCACGTGACTGATTTCCTTATATGAACTGTAAGTCAGTAAAATCTTTGAAATTGTTGGATGTTGTTCAGTGTATATTATGAAGTTATTATTTAAGAGCATTGGAGATAAATCACAATTATAAAAACAAATTGAGCTGGCTAACTAGCAGATTTACATCAATCATCAATATGAATGATCAATTGATAGCTCACCATCTTTTCCCGACTGTCACGTTCTGACCTTAGTTCTGTTGTTATGTCTTTGTTTTAGAATGGTCAGGGCGTGAGTAGGGTGGGTTGGCTATGTTCCTTTTTCTATGTTTTGTGATTTCTGTTTTTGGTCGGGTATGGTTCTCAATCAGAGGCAGCTGTCAATCGTTGTCCCTGATTGAGGACCATAGTTAGGTAGCGTGTTTTCACTTTTGAGTTGTGGGTGATTATTCTCCGTGTCAGTGTTTGTTTCCACACGGAACTGTTTCGGTTTTGTTTTTTCACGTTGTTGTTTATTGTTTTGTTCAGTGTTCTTATTAAAAACCAAGATGAACACTTACCACGCTGCGTATTCGTCCGATCCTTGCTACTCCTCATCAGAAGAGGAAGAGGAAAGCCTTTACACCGATGTCAATCATGTCTTTAGGAGGCACTGTAACTAGCTTGCTTACAATTTGTGATGAGTGAGTGTGCTGTTGCAGAATTAAAAAGGCCTATTCTCAAAAATGGTAACATTTTTGCTACAGAAGCAGTTGTTGGTATGCTGTGAATTTTGAGATATTCATTTGTACAGTTTCAGCACGTGTCCCCTGAATGCTCTGTGCACGGCCCTGGGCCATTTACTAAATAGGCCAAATATTCTTTAAAATAACAACACATCTGAATGATATCATTATTGTTGCTGTCTCTCTCCTCTCCTCCCTATCATCTTCTTCTCTCCAACAGAGCCATTATGGAGAGGAGGATGGCAGCATGCATCAATATTCTGCCCAGGACCTCCACCATGTAAGTACTGCCAGTGTCAGTCTAGTTCACACAAAGTTTTCAATTTTAGCAGATACTCTTATCCAGAGCGACTTACAGTAGTGACTACATACATTTTCCGTACTGGTTGCCCCAAGGGAAGCTAATCCTGGCATTGCAAGCACCATTCTCTACCAACTGAGCCACACACACACACACACACACACACACACACACACACACACACACACACACACACACACACACACACACACACACACACACACACACACACACACACACACACACACACACACACACACACACACACACACACACACACACACACTTAACCCATAACCCTAACCACTAACCCAGGGTTTTCGCTGCACTAACCCCTTACCTTTACTCTAACCCATACTGTAACACTAACTGTGGCCCTAACCCTAACCTTTACTCTAACTCAAACTGTAACACTAACCCCTTACCTTTACCCTAACTGTAACCCAAACTGTTACCCTAACCCTAAACCTAACCCCATACCTTTACTCTAACCCAAACTGTAACTCTAAACCTAACCCCTAACCTTTACTCTAAGCCAAACTGTAACCCAAACTGTAACACGAACTGTAACCCTAACCCCTTACCTTCACCCTAACCCAAACTGTAACCCTAACCCCTTACCTTTACCCTAACCCAAACTGTAACCCTAACCCCTTACCTCTACCCTAACCCAAACTGTAACCCTAACCCCTTACCTTTACCCTAACCCAAACTGTACCCCTAACCCCTTACCTCTACCCTAACCCAAACTGTAACCCTAACCCTAACCCCTTACCTTTACCTTAACCCAAACTGTAACCCCTTACCTCTACCCTAAACCAAACTGTAACCCTAACCATAAACCTAACCCATAAGCTTAAAATAGCCTTTGTCCACTTGGGATGTGGGAATTTTCCCCACATGGGAGAATTTACTATCCTTGTCTTTACTATCCTTGTGAGGACTTTTTGGGATTTTAGGTCCCCACAAGGATAGAAGAACCAACCCACACACACTCACACAAACACACACGCCCTTCCTGAGTGTGGATATCCATTGCTAAGGAAACTACTGAGACTTGGAATTGTATCAAGTCGCCACCCAAGACTTATTGTTAAGTGCACTAAAGAGATACACATGCTCACCGACTGAATCTTTACACGTCCATTTTCAAAGGATAAAGCTAAGAACATTAACATCTTCATAGTTAAGAACACTATAACAATATGGAAGAAAACCGATTCTACAAGAACTAATATCTCTCAAAAAAATCTAATCAAATAACATCACAGTTTATTTGTCACGTGCACCAAATACAACAGGTGTATTTCACCTTACAGTGAAATGGGCGCTAACATGTAAGTAAAGAATTAAAACAACAGTAAAAAGACAGGCTATATACAGTAGTGAAGCTATTAAAGTAGCGATGTTACATACAGACACCGGTTAGTCAGGCTGATTGAGGTAGTATGTACATGTAGATATGGTTAAAGTGGCTATGCATATATGATGAACAGAGAGTAGCAGTAGCGTAAAAGAGGTGTTGGTGGGTGGTGGAACACAATGCAGATAGTCCGGTTAGCTAATGTGCGGGAGCACTGGTTGGTCGGCCCAATTGAGGTAGTATGTACATGAATGTATAGTTAAAATGACTATGCATATATGATAAACAGAGAGTAGCAGCAGCGTAAAAAGAGGGTTTGGGGCATTTAATTACCTGTTCAGGAGTCTTATGGCTTGGGGGTAAAAACTGTTGAGAAGCCTTTTTTTCCTAGACTTGGCACTCTGGTACGGCTTTCCATGCGGTAGTAGAGAGAACAGTCTATGACTGGAGTGGCTGGGGTCTTTTTAGGGCCTTCCTCTGACCCTGCCTGGTGGAGAGGTCCTGGATGGCAGGCAGCTTAGTCCCAGTGATGTACTGGGTCGTACACACTACCCTCTGTAGTGTTCCTTGCGGTCGGAGGCCGAGCAGTTGCCGTACCAGGCAGCGATGAAACCATGCTCTCGATGTTGCAGCTGTGGAACCTTTTAAGGATCTCAGGACCCATGCCAAATCTTTTTAGTTTCCTGAGGGGGAATAGGCTTTGTTGTGCCCTCTTCACGACTGTTTTGGTGTGTTTGGACCATTCTAGTTTGTTGTTGATGTGGACACCGAGGAACTTGAAGCTCTCAACCTGCTCTACTACAGCCCCGTCGATGAGAATGGGGGCATGCTCGGTCCTCCTTTTCTTGTAGTCCACAATCATCTCCTTAGTCTTGGTTACGTTGAGGGATAGGTTGTTATTCTGGCACCACACGGCCAGGTCTCTGATCTCCTCCCTATAGGTTGTCTCATCGTTGTCTGTGATCAGGTCTACCACTGTTGTGTCATCTGCAAACTTAATGATGGTGTTGGAGTCGTGCCTGGCCATGCAGTCATGGGTGAACAGGGAGTACAGGAGGGGACTGAGCACGCACCCCTGTGGAGCTCCAGTGTTGAGGATCAGCGTGGCAGATGTGTTGCTACCTACCTTTACCACCTGGGGGCAGCCCATCAGGAAGTCCAGGATCCAATTGCAGAGGGAGGTGTTTAGTCCCAGGATCCTTAGCTTAGTGATGAGCTTTGAGGGTACTATGGTGTTGAACGCTGAGCTGTAGTCAATGAATAGCATTCTCACATAAGTGTTCCTTTTGTCCAGGTGGGAAAGGGTAGTGTGGAGTGCAATAGAGATTGCATCATCTGTGGATCTGTTTGGGCGGTGTGCAAATTGGAGTGGGTCTAGGGTTTCTGGGATAATGGTGTTGATGTGAGGCATTACCAACCTTTCAAGCACTTCATGGCTATGGACGTGAGTGCTACAGGTCTGTAGTCATTTAGGCAGGTTGCCTTTGTGTTCTTGGGCACAGGGACTATGGTGGTCTGCTAGAAACAACAAATGTTCCTTTTGTTCCATAAAGATATTTTTTATATCCAAATACCTCCGTTAATTTGGTGCGTTTTGCCAGGGAATCCACCTTAAAGAGCGGTCATGACAACGCAGACAAAAATTCCAAATTATATCCCTAATGTCCACAGAAACATGTCAGACATTTTTTATAATCAATCCTCAGGGTGTTTTTCAAATATCTATTCGATAATATATCAACTGGGACAGTTGGCTTTTCACTAGGACCGGGAGTAACAATGGCCGCCTTTCTCTTTTGTGCACAATTCACTCTGAGAGCCCCCACCTATCCACTTACGCAATGTGGTTGTTCACGCTCATTCTTCAAAATAAAAGCCTGAAACTATGTCTGAAGACTGAGAATGGGGGCATGGGCAGGGTAGCCTAGTGGTTAGAGAGTTGGACTGGTAACAGGAAGGTTGCAAGTTCAAACCCCCGCGCTCACAAGGTACAAATCTGTCGTTCTACCCCTAAACAGGTAGGTAACCCACTTTTCCTAGGCAGTCATTGAAAATAAGAATTTGTGTTTAACTGACTTGCCTAGTTAAATAGAGGTAAAAAAAACTCTTGACACCTTGAGGAAGCGATAGGAAAAGGAATCTGGTTGATATCCCTTTACATTTACATTTAAGTCATTTAGCAGACGCTCTTATCCTTTAAATGGAGCAATGGGAGGCTATGGAACATGGAGTTTTCAAAATAGAAGCCACTTCCTGGTTTGATTTGTCTTAGGGTTTCGCTTGCAATATCAGTTCTGTTATACTCACAGACAACATTTTGACCGTTTTGGAAACTTTAGAGTGTTTTCTATCCTAATCTGTCAATGATATGCATATTCTAGCATCTGGTCCTGAGAAATAGGCCATTTACTTTGGGAATGTAATTTTTACAAACATAAAAATAGTGCCCCCTAGCATCAAGAGGTTAAGACAACTCAAGGGTTAATTGTAAAACTAACAATGACTCAATAATCCATGCCTTCTGGGAATGCTATTAAGTTCAAAAGTTATGGGCATAGTTAGAAAGTTGGCTGTCAGATGTATTACAATGTAAATGTACATTTAATCCGTCTGTCTGCATATTTCAAGACGTCATGAGGGTGAGGTGAGATATCTGATGGGTTGGAAAATACTATTCTCGTTAATTATCTTGAAAACTGGAATTCAACCAATCCTCCATTGAAAAATCATATGCTTCGTTATCTAAATATTGAAAGGGCATGGGAAATAGGGGTGAGAACAGGTGGATCTGGGCAGGTGTGACGTCATTGATGTTTGTGTGCGTTGGTCTGTATGTTTTTTTTTATTGTAAGAAGAAATGTGTACAGCCCCCCCACTGTTGTGGTTACTTGAATGTAAATTACTCTCACCAGTAGTATGAGAGTGGGAAAGTTTCTCTCTAAAGTCTATAAGCCTGTAAATGCATCATCACATAGTGATTGAGTCAACAAAAGAAGGTGAGAGTCAGATAAGGAAAGTTTGTTGAACGGTAATGAAACACTTGTAAAACAGACCGACAGTCATTTGAATGCTAATAGTCTTCTGGAGCTCTTGCTTTAACTGATTGATAAGTAACTATTTTAGTAGCAGGGCACTGCTGTTCTGTTTCCTGAAGGTGAAAATCCAGTAGCACCTCGTTGAGTAGCTGATTAACCATTTACAAGCATACAAGAAACAACACACATTCTTCTTTTTATTGACCTAAGATAAAGAAAGATGGATTAAGATACAGCAACAGCCACCAGGCCAGAAACAGGTGACGAACCCTCACATTACAGTTTTTCTCAGTCGCTTTGGTGCATTTTTCACATCATCCCTAACATGTGCAAAATAATAAGTGCATTTCTCAGAACAATTTGTACAAACTGCAATATACAATAGATATGTTTCTAAAGCCAGTCAGTCACTAAAAATCCTTAGTACATCTCTCAAAAGTAAATATTTATGCCAATGATCATGTCAGTGTCATCAGAATGATAAGTCATTGAGTCATTGTTCACGAACAAGGTCGTCAAAATGTTTAGGCATGTTGTCAATGTAACTGTGTACTTTGACAGTATCACCCGATGTAAACTTAGGCTACAGTTTGGATGACAGTTACTGTATTGAAAATGCACAAAGCTGCACTTCTATGGCATATAGCAATTTCAACAGTACTATTTACATATTACTGTATGTGGGTTATTGATTGACAAGGCCTGGACAACCCAAGGGGCACAAAGGTAAAAATAAATCAATTAGAAAGAAACACAGGAAACCACCCCTAAGGCACAACTTTGCCCGCAGCACTGTTGTGCTGTCTCTACACATCCAGACGTTCCTGTCTGTCGGCCCACATATTCTCATCCACATCACACCGGATATTTTCCCTTCCAATGCAACGTGGAAAGAATCTTTTGAATGCCTTATCCATCCTCTGCAGGCGTCTACTGTGATGTCCTCACATACTGCATCCATTGCAGCCAGCAGGGTCATCAGTGTGTGTGGCTGACGATCGTACACCTTCCACCTCCATGCTGAAAATAACTCCTCAATTGGGTTAAGGAATGGTGAATAAGGTGGGAGGAATTCTATGAGCATCCTCGGGTGGGTCACAAACCATTGCCTTATGATGTTTCATCGATGGAAACTCACATTATCACAAATGACCACATACTTTGGCAAATCCCCTCTAAACAGACCCCTCTCATCATCAGGGATGAGAGCCCTGTAGAGAGTCTCTAAAAATTTGAGTAGATGCTGGGTGTTGTATCGCCCTATAAGGGGGATATGGGTTAGGACACCATGCTCCGAAATAGCAGCACACATGATGATATTTCCTCCCTGTTGGCCTGGCAAATCCACAGTAGCTCTGTGACCGATGATATTCCGACCACGCCTTCTGCATTTGGTCAGGTTGAAGCCAGCCTCATCCACGTATACAAAGTTGTGAGAGGGTTCACTTGAGTCCAACTCCATTATACGCTATATCCCAGAACACACAGTTAAATTTGTTTTGGTAAGGAAGAGTGACATAAAATTTACATATATTGCATGTTCCTTCCACAGCCATGGGAATGTGTGCAGTTTATGCTTACTGTACTATGTATCACTATAAAATGTTGTTGTAAAGTAGTTACATAGATATACGTTTTACCTGTACATACTGGTACCGTAGCTCCTTAACTCTGTCCTCATTCCTTTGGAATGGTACACGGTACAGCTGTTTCATACTCATCTGGTTTCTATGCAGCACCCTGTCGATGGTAGAGATGCTAACCGTATGGATGTTTTCAAAGACATCGTTGTCTTTTATAATGGTCCTTTTTATTTCCCTGAGTCTCATGGCATTGTTTGCTCAGACGATGGTGCAAATAGCCTCCTCCTGTTGAGGTGTGAAAAGGCGTCCTCTGCCACCGGTTTGAGGTAATCTTGCAGTCCTATGTGGGGAAAAATGCTGTGATGCATCACACACTTTCACATAGACAAAAACTATGCGAACACACATTTTACTGTAAAACATACAGGTGGGTGCATGTAAGGTGCAGTATGTATCTGCATAGAGTATATTTCTGTATGCTGTGAAATACAAGTGGACTACTGTAATATGAAGCATTGTAGCAAGTATACAGTATACTGCTTATATACAGTAACAGTGTACATTGGTGGACATACCTGTTCTCTCTTCGAAACGTTTGAACTATTGAGGACACTGTTGATCTCCCAATATTCGGCTGCACCCTTCGACCCGCCTCAGCCAATGTAAGGCCATGATTGAAAACATGGTCTACAATAGTGGCCCTTATGTCAATTGATATGCGCCTATGTCCTCTTCTGCCTCTTCCTCTGTTTTGCCTTCCACCACGCATCCTTGCTCCTCTTCTTCCTCCTCTTGGCTGTTGACCCTGTTCGTTTCCTGGTACATTCATTATTGGAAAATTGCAACTCTGTGTTTTTGGTCTGTCTATATATGCTTGCAAATTGATTCTTCATGCGATGCACCTTTGAGCAATTTAGACAACTGGTTGATTGTTGGTTGAACTAACACTTTTACATTCCTTCGTGAGTGAGGGTCAATTTCACCTGCACGATTCATCAATTCACGTTTTTGTACAGGTCTAATAGAAATGTGTAAAACTATGCTTGACAGTTTATGACAAATAGTTCAACAATTTTGCATGTAATGGCTTAAGCAAGGAACCAATGCCTAGATGTTTTGAGGGGTAAGACTATTCAACAGAGAACCATCTACTATATTTTGATCAACATTGATATGAGCAATTGATCATGTGGAAAAAAGCTGACACTTGTACATTTTCAATTGCAATTTGTTCAAAGGAATAAGAAATTGCTTTAACGATGTGCACAAGTGACTAGATGATTTGGAATTTGTACAAGTAATATCAAGAATTGCACTTTTTTTTATCTAAGAAATGCACCAAAGCGACTGAGAAACTGTAACAGGCCATTGTGTGACTTTTGCACTGTAGAGAAACTGTGAATATTGGACACTTTGATTGACAGCTGTATGTGTACACTGATAGGCTTGCATGTCTTGAGACAAACTTCCTGGTAGATATTAATGTTGGAGAAAAACTATTCTATCATTGAAGAGCATTATTTAGCCTATCACACTACACAGAATTATACCGTTTACTACATCTGCGTATGTGGGTCGTTCCACCAAATAGGTCCCTTTTGAATAGTGTAAATTGGTACATTTTTTAATTTTATTTCACCTAATTTTAACATTGTCATAAAAAGCACATGTTCAACTTCATAGAAACGATTTTCCCAACTCAAATGTTAAATAAAGAAGACTATAGTATGTGCCTATTAAGTGCCAAATAAAGTATCATGGTTTACCATAACAGGGTTGAAGACATCGTCTTAATACATCCATAAATCAAATTGTGACAGGATTGGAAGCTTGTTGTGTGTAACAGAGAGTGGTAATTAAATGCAAACTTCACAAAACTGGACATTAAATTGTTCAAACATTTTTAGCCTGTCTATCTAGGTGTAATAGGGTTAATGTGTTATGCTTGACCTGCTCATTTTCCCACCACAAAACACCAGAAAATGGTAAAAAAAAGAGTAGAACCAGCTCACCTGCTTTACACTATGATTTCGCGTAACAGTTCACATAGCAGGGTCAACCTTAAAATGAGGGACTTAATACTGCATTTTATTGAATGTTCCAAGTGGTCTATATTAAAGGGCACATCATTTAATATAACATGCTCTTAAAATTCAATATTTGCACTCAATATCTACTTAAAATATCAAAGACACTCGTTTCATTGAACAACCCATGTACAGTTTACTACTGTGAATGTCCCAAAAGTTAATATTTTTGTCCCATAGGTATTACTGGAAAGGGGAGATTCAAGATGCGACGGAAATTCTGATGGTAAAGTTATTAAGTAGAGCTATGCTTTCATGTCTCTGGCCAGTCTTCAGTATTACACTGGTTGTTGAAACCAACTTTCCAGAGTAATAGCTAGGATTTTTTCTGCATTGTAGTTGGTGAAGACGAGGACCTCGAAGATCCAAAGGCTCATAGACTATGTCAAGTAAGTTACATTTGCTTTTTTAAATAGAAATTATCCCAAGCTGTTGGGTCTCGGGAAACAGAACTTCAGGTCTCAGGAAGGCAGTAGCAAAGGTAACTTAGGCACCTGCTACATAATGTATGTGTTGTTGCTCCTCCCCAGGTCTGTGCATCCCTATGAGACTCCAGAGGTGCTTAGTTTCCCTGTGGAGGACGGGAGCCTGCCCTATTTGAAGTGGGTGGATGAGGCTGTTCCTGACGACTGACCAGTGAGGGAGAATATCCTCAATGACTTGTGATCTTATTGGACGTGAATCTCCAATCTATTGGTTGACTGTAGAGTTAAGGCAACAGCGATTGGCTGGGAACCAGCAAGCTTTGGATTGGCTTGAGGGGTTCCAAGTTCAAACTCTTGCTTTTGAACTTGATCCACAGATGCTAAATGTTTAGCTCCTCCCACCATGACATTGATATTGACTCAGAGTTGTTTTGCCTCTGTTTTATAAAGGTCCTGTTGTTGCCATTGAAATTCCGAGCTTGACATGACCTCTGTAACGTTCAATGTCAGTTTGTCAGAGCTGAAAGAGTTTGTAAATCAAATCTAATTTATTTGTCACATACACATGGTTAGCAGATGTTAATGCGAGTGTAGCGAAATGCTTGTGCTTCTAGTTCCGACAATGCAGTAATAACCAACAAGTAATCTAACTGCAGATAATTATCTCAAAAAAACATTAAACATTAAATAATATTCAGTGATGATTTCAATGTATTAGTTACATTAGACTGTTTATTTAAAGTGTATATTGTATTGTATTCCTAAAACATCAGATTCATGTTAGATTAAATCACATTCCTTTTACTTATCTGGTTTCTCTCTAGATGACAGAGCACCCCTGTTTACTGTTTCACTGTGAACCAAAAAGTTGATTGCACTGCATTTTGAGAGGGAATCTTGAACACTTTTTGAGATTTGTGTTCTAAGGATAACTTTTTGTAATATATGATGGCACAAATGCGTTCCTTATTCCTTAAGGTGATACATACAGTTTAAGTCGGACGTTTACATACACCTTAACCAAAATACATTTAAACTCTGTTTTTCACAATTCCTGACATTTAAGCCAAGTAAAAATTCCCTGTCTTAGGTCAGTTAGGATCACCACTTTATTTTAAGAATGTGAAATGTCAGAATAATAGTAGAGAGAATGATTTATTTCAGCTTTTATTTCTTTCATCACAATCCCAGTGGGTCAGTAGTTTAAATAAACTCAATTGGTATTTGGTAGCATCGCCTTTACATTTTGCTTCGATATTTCCACGTAATTTTCCCGCCTCATGATGCCATCTATTTTGTGAAGTTAACCAATCCCTCCTGCAGCAAAGCACCCCCACGACATGATGCTGCCACCCACGGGCTTCATGGTTGGATGGTGTTCTTCGGCTTGCAAGCGTCCCCTTTTCTCCCAAACATAACAATGGTCATTATGGCCAAACAGTTCTATTTTTTTTCATTAAAAAAAAGAAAGTATGATCTTTGTCCCCATGTGAAAAGTACGATCCTTGTCCCCATGTGCAGTTGCAAGCCATTGTCTGTTTTTTTGGGCAGTGGCTTCTTCCTTTGAGCGGCCTTTCAGTTAATGTGATATGGGACTCATTTTACTGTGGAAATTTCTGTACCTGTTTCCTCCAGCATCTTCACAAGGTCCTTTGCTGTTGTTCTGGGATTGATTTGCACTTTTCGACACCAAAGTACGTTCATCTCTAGGGAACAGAACGTGTCTCCTTCCTGAGTGGTATGACGGCTGCATGGTCCCATAGTGTTTATACTTGCATACTATTGTTTGTACAGATGAACGTGGTACCTTCAGGCATTTGGAAATTGCTCCCAAGCATGAACCAGACTTGTGGAGGTCTGCAATATTTTTTCTGAGGTCTTGGCTGATTTCTTTTGATTTTCCCATGATGTCAAGTAAAGAGGCACTCCGTTTGAAGGTTGTCCTTGAAATACATCCACAGGTACAGCTCCAATTGACTCAAATTATGTCAATTAGCCTATCAGGAGGATAGAGACATACCCCAAGTGACTTACAGCTGTAATCGCAGCAAAAGGTGGCGCTACAAAGTATTAACTTAAGGGGGCTGAATAATTTTGCACGCCCAATTTTTCAGTTTTTGATTTGTTAAAAAAGTTTGAAATATCCAATAAATGCCGTTCCACTTCATGATTGTGTCCCACTTGTTGTTGATTCTTCACAAAAAAATACAGTTTTATATCTTTATGTTTGAAGCCTGAAATGTGGCAAAATTTCTCAAAGTTCAAGGGGGCCGAATACTTTCGCAAGGCACTGTACAACTGTCAGAGGAAGTTTTGTTTGCTTCCTCTGAGACTTACATACTAATGCTGGTTAAACCATTCTATAATTTGATGCAGTCATACTCGCTTACCTCGCTGAAGTTAGAATGGGGGTTAGGCCCCAATTCTGGCATCAAGGCCTCACAAAGGAAATGCCGACATTGCTAAGTAAGGTTTTGTTCCTGTGGATTTACCAATAATCCACTTTACACCAAAGGTCAGCAGATGGATGTGGAAGGGGTCAGTATGTCCTAACTGATTTATGTCCGTGAATGAGTGACTGACTGGGTTTTGTAGGTTAGATGTGGACACTACAGACACTATTTTGAAATTGTCAAGTGCTGCAGTAATATTGCAATGCCATTAGAGGGCACTGCTACTGTAGGGTACTCATCACACACATCCAATAACTTTGGACTTCTAACACTTCACATATTATTCTAGTTTAAGTGGTATATTTCCTAAGAGATTTTTACATTTGTTGTCATTTAGCAGACGCTCTTATCCAGAGCAACTTACAATAGTAGAATACAGTTCTGTGTTTTTTTTTCATAGTGGTCACCCCCGGAAAATTGAGCTCAACCCTGAGCTGTGTTCAAATAACTGTACTAACATATTGTATACTACATACTTAATGAGTATATACTACATACTATATACTATTAGTTCATTTTAGTGTACTGTAAACGGAACAGTCTCCTTTCAGTTGAGCGTCTAGCTCTTCTCCGGACTACCGGAAGTTGATGCTGTTGCTTTGCAACCTCTTGCTAGCTAGTTAGCATAAACAAATGACTAGTTAGACATTTTATGAATTCAGGTGTGTTTCCAGAGTGCGCTCATACATTCAGAGCATTGTCACATTGTCCGTTTGTAAAGAGCGTTATGCTCTCGGAGAACACACTGGACGCTCGGGCGGAGGAGTGGGGTTGATTTGAGCATTCTGACCTTACAACGGCAGTCAAGCACCCAAGCTAACGTTGCTAGCTTGCTTGTTACTTCCAGACACAAATGAGAGTGATCACTCAGACCATTTTACTTGCCCTAGCAGAGCAGGGTTAGCAGTTTTCATGTCATCTAGAGCGTTGGTGATTAACTGTGTTACTGGCAACAATTTAAAAACTGTTTTTTACTGACTATCTGACACCGGCCAAATTCATTATTCTGTGCATTATTCTGTGCTCACATGAGTGCAGTGATGCCAACTTGGCAATTTTGTTGCTAGATTTAGCAACTTTTCAGACTACCCTCGCAACGTTTTTTTCAAACATCACCTAGCAACAGTTTTAGCTACTTTTAAAAATGCATTTTCCCTCTAAATGACACAAAAATGATTTTCTCTGTCACACACTCAGTCACAACACACGTGCCTGGCTCCAAAAGTGCATTGTGAGTGACGTCAGCAGCAGGGCACTCAGCACGTGCACAGGCAGCTGCAGGCAAGTAGCAATTTCAGCAAATTGCAAATCATTGTTGGCTGACTGCAGCAGCAGTAGTACGGGTTCGACGAGCCAAACCCAATGAATATAGTTCGTCACGAATGTTTGATCTTGAACAGAACTTACAACATGTCTCAATCAAATTTGTACAGCCAGAAGAACAGAAAACAGTGGGAGTCTGTACCTGAACAAATGTCAAATCATATTTTTCCTTGAGATGGCCAGTCAATTTGAGTAATGTTATTGTGTATTCTACGTAATGACGCAGTTTTACATTATCACGCAATGACATCACAACGTAATTTAGCAACAAATCAATCTGCCTCTAGCAACTTACCCTGAAAATTAGTTGGCAACACTGCATGAGGGCTCTGAAATCAAAATCGGAGTAGGTAGCCAGAGCAAATTTATGAAAGCTTCCGAACCTCGATTGAGAACGCACAATGACTATATAATTTAGCTAAACTAAGAATGAATGGAATAATTAATAAACGTTGGGTAGTTAGTTAGATAGCCCATACATAATATACTGGTAAGTTTGATGTATAAGTAGCCAACTAACGTAAGGTGATTAGCCAACATTCCAGTACATACTGCTGTAATGATATGCCATAAGGACAGAGGAGCTGTCAAAAGGTGGCGCTACAAAGTATTAATTTAAGGGGGCTGAATAATTTTGCACGCCCAATTATTCAGTTTTTGATTTGTTAAAAAAGTTTGAAATATCCAATAAATGTGGTTCCGCTTCATGATTGTGTCCCACTTGTTGTTGATTCTTCACAAAAAAATACAGTTTTATATATTTTTGTTTGAAGCCTGAAATGGGACAAAAGGTCGCAAAGTTCAAGGGGGCCGAATACTTTCGCAAGGCACTGTATAATAAACACAGGCTTAGGAGATCTTATTATACATTTTGTTCTATCTTCATCAACTAATGTCGCCTACTGGGAATTTCTAAGCATTTATGTAAATCAAAACAAGCACATAAATCACACTAAAGCTTCAAAATTCATAAAGGTCATGTTAGCTGACTGATATTATCTCATAGAACAAAACATACAAGATTTCCCAAGCCGGTTTTAACCTCAGACCTTATTTTCTGAGTTTATTCCAAAATCCTATTCTTTCTCCTTTTACTAACTAGATGTATAAAATGCTAACTAATTTCCGTTCTTTAGGACTACAAGCTGGCAAGCTCTATGTGAACATCCATTCACCATACTAAGCTTGGAAGAAAAGCTTTTGTAAAGAAGTAAGGTTGGGTTTGAAAATGTTCTTAGTTTTGTTGGAGATTAATAAATAAAATTGGCAGGTGATACAATTGGTATGACTATGCATTTATTCTAATAACTGAATACATAGGCTAATAGAATATAGCTTTTTCCCCACAGAAACATACACAGGGTATACAAAACATTATGAACACCTGTTCTTTCCATGACTGACCAGGTGAAATCTATGATCCCTTATTGATGCCACTTGTTAAATACACTTCAATAAGTGTAGATGAAGGGGAGGAGACATGTTAAAGAAGGATTTTTAAGCCTTGAGACAATTGAGACATGGATTGTGATGATGTGCCATTCAGAGGGTGAATGGGCAAGACAAAAGATTGAAGTGCCTTTGAACAGGGTATGGTAGTAGGTGCCAAGCTTACCGGTTTGAGTGTGTCAAGAACTGCAATACTGCTTTTCATGCTCAACAGTTTCCCATGTGTATCAAGAATGGTCCACCACCCAAAGGACATCCTGACAACTTCACACAATTGTGGTAAGCATTGGAGTCAACATGGGCCAGCCTCCCTGTGTAACGCTTTCGACACCTTGTAGATCCATGCCCCGACATATTGAGACTGTTCTGGTCGCAAAAGTTGGTGCAACTCAATATTAGGAAGGTGTTCCTAACTCAGTGTATTATTTATCCTCCAAATAAATACATAGAGTGAAATCAATATTTTAAGGACATATAGAGCCACTATATTAAACCAGTAACAGTATGGTGAACAATTACATTGACAATAACAAAGATCATGATATTGATACTAGTGATAGTAGTTTTTCAAGTCACAACTCCAGTAAGTTCTCTGTTCTCAACATGACCTCAAAAACGCACTGCTATATTTGATGACATCTCCCTGGCAATCTCATTCCAGCTCCTCATTTCTCCCTCTCCCGCTCCTAAATGTTTCTACTCCTATATCTCACTCCTGTACTCTGACCCCATTGAAGATTGTCCACCATCCAAGTGGTGGTCTCCCTGCTGTTTTCTCCGGTTTGGCCTTCTGAGGAGGCTGGAGTATCTCCGTCCACTGAAAAGCGCAATATAGCTTCAGGGGACAAATCATAGCGTTTAAAAACTATAGTACACAAGAGTATATGTAAGGCATAAAGTATTTAGTTGAGTATACAAATTAATAATTAGTAGGGAAATATCTTACTGTTTTTTAAATGTGAAATACTGGAGTGTCTATGGTTATTTATCTTCAAATAATGTTCTTGGTGAAAAAAGACAATGGCCACATCCGAATACCCATACCTGCATTCTAAATAGTAAGCATTTTAGGTATGCAAAAATTGAATGTTTTATAGCATGTGAAATTTAGAAAATGGGTATGCTTTAATTAAATTCCAGGACGTTACACTCATTTTGGCTTTTCATCTTTTAGAATTCGCTGCACACTTATCCTTCTGCTTTCACCAAGAGACCAGAACTGATCACATCAGAGATAGAAAGAAGTGTGTCTCTGTGGCCCTGGGCCCCACACATTCCTTATCGTTGTTGACTTAAGAAGTCCTGTCACAGAGACACAAAGAGCTGCAATAGAGGAGCAACTTGTCTGCCTCGCAGAGAAAGTGTGGATAAACAACATAGTTCTCTTCACCAGCGGGGATCAGCTGGGCGACAAAACTATAGTGGAGCACATTGAAAACGGGTGAAGATCTCTAATGGCTTGTTGGTAGATGTGGAGACAGGTACCATGTTTTCAGCAAGAAGATGTTTGAAGACTACTCCCAAGTCAAAGAGCTGCTGGAGAAGATAGACAGTCTAACATTGTGGCAGAGAAGAGAGGAGGCAGAATATTTCAATGTTTTCAGGACCATCTTCTCAGTATCCTCCAGTAGCTCTTTGACCTGAGAGCTATTCCCCCTGTTCCCATAGTTGAAAATGTGATATCTGTTCCCACAATTTCTTAAAAGATTTTGAATGCTTTTTTCTTTTACTCTATGATTGTGCCCTGCAGTATGTCTGCTCCAGTGAACAGCACCATGGTCTTCCCTAGTAGCCCCGTTCGTCGCTCCACAGACCTCCACTGGGGGTCTGTGAATGATGAGCACGTTAATGACCAGGAGGAGAGCATGAGGTTTGGGGAACACTGACAAACCCAGTCCACAATATCTTGCTCGGGTGAGAAAGCTGTGGAATTCTTCTGTCAGCCAGAAGTGTCTACCACTCTCCTTCCTACCACCTCAGCCTGTGCCTTCTGGTGCTTGGAGGTCCACTGCCCAAATGCATTTATGCCCAGGATGGTGTTTCCTGTAGAGCTCTTTTTTCAGTCTAAAATGTTGTATCAATGTCAACATTTTAGGACATTCCTCTTTGTTAGTGATGAATAGTTTGCTGAGACCTGCCTATAAGAGTTCTGATAAAATTATCTTGTAAAAATAGAAATATTTCACTTAAAAAGTGCAACAGTAGTGTGTCAGAAAATGTAAGCATTGCGTAAGGCCGGCGGACACTAACCACAAGGCCACTGAGTTGGTGAGAAAATGTACTCACACCTGAAGAGAGTTTCTGATTGTTTCTGGATAACTTCAGCCTCTTCTTGTGTCTCTTCCAGCACCTGAGAAATGTCTCCCATCACCACAGAATGCCCGACGCTGGTCTCTGCCAACATGTTGTCGATCTTCTCCAATAGTTCTTCTACTTCTCCTTCACCCCCTTTCCTATTTTTGTAACAAGCATGGTTCCTGTTCCCACATATGCTAACAAACCTCCACAAGGACTCCTCTCTCAATGTGTTGCTCTATGATCTGGTGTTGTAGAAAGTCTCCAAAAGTGAAAAGCACTATGGTGTCTCTCTGGACTGTATCCCCCAGTAGACCAAGGTGTTGGTCTACTGAGCGCAGGTACTAGGTCTGCAGGGATCACCAGCAACACAGCGTCTGGGGCAAGCTCAGCACATCTCCTGATCTCCTGCTGCTCAGTGTCTTGCACAGAAAAATCACTCCAGCCAACAGTGTCCACAACAGTCACCTGCTTAATGATAACAACAGTAACAGTAAATCAACATCAGATTTTTCTAAAAAATCAGACAGCAACATCATCAATAATTACGTCCACAACAGTCACCTGCCAAATGATTTAAAAAAGTAAAAGTAATCAACATCATATTACATCATCAGACAGTAACAACATCATCAACATCATCAATAATTATGATTTTATTTAGTGTTATTTTTCTTGCCCCCTCAAGGTACTTTTCATACATATAGGTGATGGGATTCAGGAAGCTGAGTGTTTGCATGTGTTAAGATGAGCATGTTCCAGATAAATGGTTGAACTGATGAATTTCTCCTGTCTCATCATTATTCCATTGTTATAAAGACGTGATTATGAAACCCACAAGATATCATCCCCTAAAGTAATCATCCCCTTGGCATTTTTCCTATTTTGTTGCATTGCAACCTGTAATTTAAATGGATTTTTATTTGGATTTCATGTAATGGACTTAGACAAAATAGTCCAAATTGGTGAAGTGAACATTCTTTTTTTTTCAACTGAAAAAACTGTGTGCATATGTATTCACCCCCTTTGCTATGAAGCCCCTAAATAAGATCTGGTGCAACCAGTTACCTTCAGAAGTCACATAATTAGTTCAAAGTAAATCTAAGTGTCATATGATCTGTCAATTGATCTCAGTACATATGCACTTGTTCTGAAAGGCCCCAAAGTCTGCAACACCCCTAAGCAAGGGGCACCATGAAGACCAAAGAGCTCTCCAAACAGGTCAGGGACAAAGTTGTGGAGAAGTAGAGATCAGGGTTGGTTATAAAAAAATATCAGAAACTTTGAACATCCCACAGAGCACCATTTAATTCATTATTAAAAATGAAAAGAATATGGCACCACAACAAACCTGTCAATCTACTTGTGTACATGTAGAATTGTTTTATTTTGTCCATAGCAATATTATTTCCAGTGGACCTTAAGATTGTCTTGTATTGCACATACTTCACCTGTTGATTCACACTGACCTTGTAATGGGAATTACAAATGTTTTTGTAGTTATTACATTATTTCTTTTAAGGTAAGGTTCTTTTAAGCCCGCTTTGACTGGCACAAATACAACACCTTTCATCACCCCGAGAATCTCATCCCCACAGTGAAGCATGGTGGTGGCAGCATGTTTTTCATCGGCAGGGACTGGGAAACTGGTCAGAATTGAAGGAACAATAGATGGCGCTACATGCAGGGAAATTCTTAAGTTTCAGTCTTCCAGAGATTTGAGACTTCCAGCAGGACAATGACCCTAAACATACTGCTAAAGCAACACTCAAGTGGTTTAAGGGGAAACATGAAAATGTCTTGGAATGGCCTCAATCCAATTGAGAATCTGTGGTATGACTTAAAGATTGCTGTACACCAGCAGAACCCATCCAACTTGAAGGAGCTGGAGCAGTTTTGCCTTGAAGAATGGGCAAAACTCCTAGTGGCTAGATGTGCCAAATTTATAGAGACATACCCCAAGAGACTTGGAGCTGTAATTGCTGCAAAAGATGGCTCTACAAAGTATTGACTTTGGGTCGGGGTGAAAAGTTATGCATGCTCAAGTTTTCAGTTATTTTGTCTTATATCTAGTTTGTTTCACAATAAAAAATATTTAGCATCTTCAAAGTGGTCGGCATATTGTGTAAATAAAATTATACAAACCCCCCAAAAATCCATTTTAATTCCAGGTTGTAAGGCAAAAAAAATAGTAAAAATGCCAACAGGGTGAATATTTTCGCAAGCCACTGTCAAGTTGAAAACTGTTATTTTCTGTGTTACAGTCTAGGCTAATGATAGCATAGTGTATTGCAGAGGCAAGTGTTGAGCTATCTAGGAGAGAGAGTTAGCATCGTTATGGACAGCAGACTGATGTCAAAGCAGAAAACAACATGATTAAAAAGGGAGGAATATACAGTGATTAAAGGAAAGGATATTTATTCAACTGTACGATGAATTTTAGAATAAAAAAGCTGCACAATGAGCGAACTTGAGGATAAAACGGCAGCGTGTGAAATTCCTCAAGATCACTTGACTGAGGAAAACATTGCAGTGCTTGAGAACAATATTGAAGTGAGTGCCAATCATGAGCCTATTGAGAAATGAAAAATGGCTGGAATTGTTGGAAACATTGGAAGGTTTGATGAAAGTATTGAGCGGTGGTGCTCATATATGGTGAATTCAGAAAGAGTTGGACATCATGTCAACTGGGACAGCTTAATCCTAACGCGATTACTTCTTGGTCTGACAAGAGAAAGTTTAAACTATTGTTATGGGCTAGCGGGACACCTGTCGACAACTCCCTGTGAAATTGGAGGGCACGCAATTCAAATCAATAATCATAAATATCATTGAAATTAAACATTTAGGTACATACATGTGTTAAACTGGTTAAACGTTTAAAAAAATAATAATCTAACTGCACTGTCCGATTTACAATAGGCGTTTACAATGAAAGCATGCCATGCGATTGTTTGACGACGGCGCCCCACATCAAAATATTTATCCACCAGCACAGGTTCCATAAATTCACAAACAGCAATTAAATATTAACTTACTTTTTGAAAATGTTCCTCTGATTTGTCATCTAAAGGGTCCTAGCTACAAAATGTAGTGCCATTTTGTTAAATAAAATCCTTCTTTATATCCCAAAAAGTCAGTTTAGTTGGCGCCATCAATTTGAGAAATCCACTCGTTCAACATGCAGAGAAAGGAATCCAAAAAGCTACCTCTAAACTTTGCTGAAACAAGTCAAAATATGTTTCTATATAATCCTCACATATGCTAAAATGTAATTAAACTATAATATTTCATACGGAAAGAAGTATGTTCAATAGGAAAGCGATATTTGCAGGTGTGCCCCCTCTTCGTCGCGCGTGGGTGCATTCAAGAATTTCCAAGTCTGTATCACAGTACTAAAACTCCTTATTCTTCTTCATTTTGGAGGAAACAAGCCTGAAACCTTGAACAAAGACTGTTGACATCTAGTGGAAGCCATAGGAATTGCAATCTGGGAACTGGATTTGGATATGCCCCTATACTTTCCATTGTAAGAGCATGGGCTCTCAAAACAAAAATCTGGTTGGTCTCCACATGATAAAAATCACATCACTTCATTGTTGAGATATTATAAAGGGGGGCAGAGCAAGCTTCAAACAAGATGCTCACCCCCCGAAGCACACAGCTTTTTAAAATGTTTTGATGTTAAGGTAATAAAAACTGTCATAAATAAAGCACTGTGCCACATTGCTATATGCACACTATATACTCGTGCATCAAAATACATAAAAAGGTTGTCAACATTGTCTAAATTGTGTAATTCAGAAATGTTTTGTTGTTGTCCCACTTTACCAACCATAGCTACCTAAAGTGATAAAGTAGGACAGCATGTAGTCGCTAAAGTGGGACAGTCTTATAGACTTTTCCAATGGAGGAAAGAGATCCAGTCTACATTAGGGACCCCTGTACTTACATTAGGCAGGGCTCTGGTTAATGTAATACTATATCCTGTACATTGTTTCCTTGTAGTACTGTTATTAGTACTGTTATTTGAATGAATTCAGAAAAAGTGGGAGACCTTTTGCATTTCTGTCTTCTGTAACCTCTTTATGATGTAAAAATGTGTTTTGTGTGTGATTAGGAAACAACTTGAGGATTTCAGAAATGTATCATGTGTTGGGCTAGTATGTTGGTAGATGTCTAAAGAGGTTACAGAAGATGGAAACAGTTTGAAAATGTTGTTCTTGCAAATTACGTATGAGGACTAGTGTGCCTACATTTTTTTGTGTAATGGGGCTAAAGACATTTAATTTACTACGAAGCCTTCTACAGACAGACAGGCCAGGTAATAAGATGTATGGGGATATTGTGGAAATACTGAAAGGACACTTTTCACCAAAACCACTAGTTATTGTTGAAAGCTTTAGGTTTCACGGAAGAAATCATGAAGAGGGAGAATCAGTGACAATGTTTGAAACGCCATTAAATAAACTATCAGAGCACTGGGAGTTTCATGATCTTCTAAATGACACCATTAGAGACAGTCTAGTATGTGGGCTATGGAGTGAAGCTACACAAAAAAGACTATTGACTGAAAGTAATCTGACCTTAGCAAAGGCTATTGAAGTCAGTATGTCCGTGGAACTAGCTGCTAAGAGGCTCAACAGTTGGATTTGTCAGGACGAGTGCAGAGTTGCAACTGAAAATCAGAGACTTGGGGAAATTGAGGCACATGCTTCCGCTGTGGCAAAGCGGGACATTAGATATCTACATATTGGTATAAGGACATGGATTGCTGAGCCCGTGGTAAAAGGGCCACATCAAATAAGCCTGCAGAAACAAAAAGAGCTCAGAGAAAACGTAAATGACTCAAAACAAGAAAGAGACATTCCAATGAAAGGAAAAGAGATGCTCTTGAGCAGGAGAACACAGATGTGAGTTACTCAGACGAGGAAGTCACACTGAATATACTGACTGTAGCTGTGGAGCTGCACCTTGCTAGGGGGCAGCCAGTGAGTATGGAGTTTGACATAGGGCAGCTGTATCTCTTATGTCAGACACAGTCTACAAAAAGACATTGAAACTCCTTCCACTTCAGCCAGCACATATCATGTTGAAGACTTATCCAGGTGAATCTGTTGCTGGGAGACATCACTGAGGTCACAGTTCCGTTGAACGGGCAAACTGAAAAGCTGCCACTCTACGTGTGAAAGGAGACTATCCATCACTACTGGGACATTCGTGGCTGGAGAAAATCACACGGGGCATCAGTGCATACAATCACACATGGAGACACAGATCTACCTGCCATCTTAAAGATAAGTCTTTAATGGAGAGCTGGGTAGTATGAAATACATTACATTAATATTAAGCCAGACAGTTAACCAATGTTTCTGAAATGGTGTCAGACCAAAAGTCAAGGCTGAGTAGGACGCTCTAGTCAAGAACAAATTGCTGGAGCTGGTTAGCGTGAATGAATGGGCTACACCCATCGTACCATTCCTTAAGAAGGATGGTGGAACCAGGGATATGTGGAGACTTTAAAAAGTCACAGTTCACCCTGTGTTATCTGCTGAGCAGTGTCCGCTACCACACAGACTACCTTTTCGCGGGTTGTTTAGCTGGGGGACAAAAGTTCAGAAAAATCAACCTCTGCCAAGCCTACTTGCAGATGCACATGGATGAATATTCAAAGGATCCACTGACCGTTGTGACACACAAGGAACTCTTCAGGTACTCTCGTCTACCGTTTGGAATCACAAGTACGCCAGCGCTGTTCCAGATCTTGAATGGATTGCCAGGAGAACAACACTGTCATGTTTTGTCATTGGTTATCATGTCTTGTCTCTGTGCTTCCCTTCTATTCGTTTCCCTCTGCTGGTCTTATTAGGTTCTTTCCCTCTTTCTATCCCTCTCTCCCCCTCCCTCTCTCCCTCTCTCGCTCTCTCTCTCTCTCTATCGTTCCGTTCCTGCTCCCAGCTGTTCCTCATTCTCCTAACTACCTCATTTACTCTTTTCACACCTGTCCCCTATTTTGCCCTCTGATTAGAGTCCCTATTTCTCCCTCTGTTTTCCGCTTCTGTCCTTGTCGGATCCTTGCTTGATGTTCGCTGTTCTGTGTCCTTGTTCCGCCCTGTCGTGTTTTGCCTTCTTCAGATGCTGCGTGTGAGCAGGTGTCAATGTCTGCTACGGCCGGTGCCTTCCCGAAGCGACCTGCAGTCTGTGGTCGCGTCTCCAGTCATTCCTCTCTACTGACGAGTGGATTTCAGATTTTCTGTTTTTGCATTAGGATTATCGCTTTTGTTTAAGACGTGAATAAAGACTCTGTTTCCGTTAAGTCGCTTTTGGGTCCTCATTCACCTGCATAACAGAAGGATCCGACCAAGAATGGACCCAGCGACTACGGATTCTCGCAACACTGCCGTCGAGATCCAGGGAGCAATGCTCGGCAGACACGAGCAGGAATTGTCTGCTGCTCATCATGCCGTTGAGACCCTGGCCGCTCAGGTTTCCGACCTCTCAGGACAGTTTCAGAGTCTTCGTCTCGTGCCACCAGCTACTTCCTGGTCTTCAGAGTCTCCGGAACCCAGGGTTAATAACCCACCATGTTACTCTGGGCAGCCCACTGAGTGCCGCTCCTTTCTCACCCAGTGTGATATTGTGTTCTCTCTCCAACCCAACACATACTCAAGAGAGAGAGCTCGGATTGCTTACGTCATTTCACTCCTTACTAGTCGGGCTCGCGAGTGGGGCACAGCTATCTGGGAGGCAAGAGCTGAGTGTTCTAACAATTATCTGAACTTTAAAGAGGAGATGATACAGGTTTTTGATCGTTCAGTTTTTGGTAAGGAGGCTTCTAGGGCCCTGGCTTCCCTATGTCAAGGTGATCGATCCATAACGGATTACTCTATAGAGTTTCGCACTCTTGCTGCCTCCAGTGACTGGAACGAGCCGGCGTTGCTCGCTCGTTTTCTGGAGGGACTCCACGCTGAGGTTAAAGATGAGATTCTCTCCCGGGAGGTTCCTTCCAGCGTGGACTCTTTGATTGCACTCGCCATCGGCATAGAACGACGGGTAGATCTTCGTCACCGAGCTCGTGGAAGAGAGCTCGCGTTAACGGTGTTCCCCCTCTCCGCATCTCAACCATCTCCTCCCTCCGGCTCAGAGACTGAGCCCATGCAGCTGGGAGGTATTCGCATCTCGACTAAGGAGAGGGAACGGAGGATCACCAACCGCCTTTGCCTCTATTGCGGTTCTGCTGGACATTTTGTCATTTCATGTCCAGTAAAAGCCAGAGCTCATCAGTAAGCGGAGGGCTACTGGTGAGCGCTACTACTCAGGTCTCTCCATCAAGATCCTGTACTACCTTGTCGGTCCATCTACGCTGGACCGGTTCGGCTGCTTCCTGCAGTGCCTTGATAGACTCTGGGGCTGAGGGTTGTTTTATGGACGAAGCATGGGCTCGGAAACATGACATTCCTCTCAGACAGTTAGGGAAGCCCACGCCCATGTTCGCCTTAGATGGTAGTCTTCTCCCCAGTATCAGATGTGAGACACTACCTTTAACCCTCACAGTATCTGGTAACCACAGTGAGACCATTTCCTTTTTGATTTTTCGTTCACCTTTTACACCTGTTGTTTTGGGTCATCCCTGGCTAGTATGTCATAATCCTTCTATTAATTGGTCTAGTAATTCTATCCTATCCTGGAACGTTTCTTGTCATGTGAAGTGTTTAATGTCTGCTATCCCTCCTGTTTCTTCTGTCCCCTCTTCTCAGGAGGAACCTGGTGATTTGACAGGAGTGCCGGAGGAATATCATGATCTGCGCACGGTCTTCAGTCAGTCCAGAGCCAACTCCCTTCCTCCTCACCGGTCGTATGATTGTTGTATTGATCTCCTTCCGGGGACCACTCCCCCTCGGGGTAGACTATACTCTCTGTCGGCTCCCGAACGTAAGGCTCTCAAGGATTATTTGTCTGTTTCTCTCGACGCCGGTACCGTGGTGCCTTCTTCCTCTCCCGCCGGAACGGGGTTTTTTTTGTTAAGAAGAAGGACGGTACTCTGCGCCCCTGCGTGGATTATCGAGGGCTGAATGACATAACGGTTAAGAATCGTTATCCGCTTCCCCTTATGTCGTCAGCCTTCGAAATTCTGCAGGGAGCCAGGTTCTTTACTAAGTTGGACCTTCGTAACGCTTACCATCTCGTGCGCATCAGAGAGGGGGACGAGTTGAAAACGGCGTTTAACACTCCGTTAGGGCATTTTGAATACCGGGTTCTGCCGTTCGGTCTCGCTAATGCTCCAGCTGTCTTTCAGGCATTAGTTAATGATGTACTGAGAGACATGCTGAACATCTTTGTTTTCGTCTACCTTGACGATATCCTGATTTTTTCACCGTCACTCGAGATTCATGTTCAGCACGTTCGACGTGTACTCCAGCGCCTTTTAGAGAATTGTCTCTACGTGAAGGCTGAGAAGTGCGCCTTTCATGTCTCCTCTGTCACATTTCTCGGTTCTGTTATTTCCGCTGAAGGCATTCAGATGGATCCCGCTAAGGTCCAGGCTGTCAGTGATTGGCCCGTTCGAAAGTCACGTGTCGAGTTGCAGCGCTTTCTAGGTTTCGCTAATTTCTATCGGCGTTTCATTCGTAATTTCGGTCAAGTTGCTGCCCCTCTCACAGCTCTTACTTCTGTCAAGACGTGCTTTAAGTGGTCCGGTTCCGCCCAGGGAGCTTTTGATCTCCTCAAGAAGCGTTTTACATCCGCTCCTATCCTTGTTACTCCTGACGTCACTAAACAATTCATTGTCGAGGTTGACGCTTCAGAGGTGGGCGTGGGAGCCATTCTATCCCAGCGCTTCCATTCTGACGATAAGGTCCATCCTTGCGCTTATTTTTCTCATCGCCTGTCGCCATCGGAACGCAACTATGATGTGGGTAACCGCGAACTGCTCGCCATCCGCTTAGCCCTAGGCCAATGGCGACAGTGGTTGGAGGGGGCGACCGTTCCTTTTGTCGTTTGGACTGACCATAAGAACCTTGAGTACATCCGTTCTGCCAAACGACTTAATGCACGTCAAGCTCGTTGGGCGTTGTTTTTCGCTCGTTTCGAGTTCGTGATTTCTTATCGCCCGGGTAATAAGAACACCAAGCCTGATGCCTTATCCCGTCTCTTTAGTTCTTCTGTGGCTTCTACCGACCCCGAGGGGATTCTCCCTGAAGGGCGTGTTGTCGGGTTGACTGTCTGGGGAATTGAGAGACAGGTAAAGCAAGCACTCACTCACACTGCGTCGCCGCGCGCTTGTCCTAGTAACCTTCTTTTCGTTCCTGTCTCTACTCGTCTGGCTGTTCTTCAGTGGGCTCACTCTGCCAAGTTGACTGGCCACCCCGGCGTTCGGGGCACGCTTGCTTCTATTCGCCAGCGGTTTTGGTGGCCTACTCAGGAGCGTGACACGCGCCGTTTCGTGGCTGCTTGCTCGGACTGCGCGCAGACTAAGTCAGGTAACTCTCCTCCTGCCGGTCGTCTCAGACCGCTTCCCATTCCTTCTCGACCATGGTCTCACATCGCCTTAGACTTTATTACCGGTCTGCCTTCGTCTGCGGGGAAGACTGTGATTCTTACGGTTGTCGATAGGTTCTCTAAGGCGGCACATTTCATTCCCCTCGCTAAGCTTCCTTCCGCTAAGGAGACGGCACAAATCATCATTGAGAATGTGTTCAGAATTCATGACCTCCGGTTAGACGCCGTTTCAGACAGAGGTCCGCAATTCACGTCACAGTTTTGGAGGGAGTTCTGTCGTTTGATTGGTGCTTCCGTCAGTCTCTCTTCCGGTTTTCATCCCCAGTCTAACGGTCAAGCAGAAAGGGCCAATCAGACGATTGGTCGCATATTACGCAGCCTTTCTTTTAGAAACCCTGCGTCTTGGGCAGAACAGCTCCCCTGGGCAGAATACGCTCACAACTCGCTCCCTTCGTCTGCTACCGGGCTATCTCCGTTTCAGAGTAGTCTTGGGTACCAGCCTCCTCTGTTCTCGTCCCAGCTCGCCGAGTCCAGCGTTCCCTCCGCTCAGGCTTTTGTCCAACGTTGTGAGCGCACCTGGAGGAGGGTCAGGTCTGCACTTTGCCGTTACAGGGCACAGACTGTGAGAGCCGCCAATAAACGTAGGATTAAGAGTCCTAGGTATTGTCGCGGTCAGAGAGTGTGGCTTTCCACTCGTAACCTTCCCCTTACGACAGCTTCTCGCAAGTTGACTCCGCGGTTCATTGGTCCGTTCCATGTCTCTCAGGTCGTCAATCCTGTCGCTATGCGACTGCTTCTTCCGCGACATCTTCGTCGCGTCCACCCTGTCTTCCATGTCTCCTGTGTCAAGCCTTTTCTTCGCGCCCCCGTTCGTCTTCCCCCCGTCCTTGTCGAGGGCGCACCTATTTACAAGGTACGGAAGATCATGGACATGCGTTCTCGGGGACGTGGTCACCAGTACTTAGTGGATTGGGAGGGTTACGGTCCTGAGGAGAGGAGTTGGGTTCCATCTCGGGACGTGCTGGACCGTTCGTTGATTGATGATTTCCTCCGTTGCCGCCAGGGTTCCTCCTCGAGTGCGCCAGGAGGCGCTAGGTGAGTGGGGGGGTACTGTCATGTTTTGTCATTGGTTATCATGTCTTGTCTCTGTGCTTCCCTTCTATTCGTTTCCCTCTGCTGGTCTTATTAGGTTCTTTCCCTCTTTCTATCCCTCTCTCCCCCTCCCTCTCTCCCTCTCTCGCTCTCTCTCTCTATCGTTCCGTTCCTGCTCCCAGCTGTTCCTCATTCTCCTAACTACCTCATTTACTCTTTTCACACCTGTCCCCTATTTTGCCCTCTGATTAGAGTCCCTATTTCTCCCTCTGTTTTCCGCTTCTGTCCTTGTCGGATCCTTGCTTGATGTTCGCTGTTCTGTGTCCTTGTTCCGCCCTGTCGTGTTTTGCCTTCTTCAGATGCTGCGTGTGAGCAGGTGTCAATGTCTGCTACGGCCGGTGCCTTCCCGAAGCGACCTGCAGTCTGTGGTCGCGTCTCCAGTCATTCCTCTCTACTGACGAGTGGATTTCAGTTTTTCTGTTTTTGCATTAGGATTATCGCTTTTGTTTAAGACGTGAATAAAGACTCTGTTTCCGTTAAGTCGCTTTTGGGTCCTCATTCACCTGCATAACAAACACTACCTGCATGACATCCTCATTACTGGAAAAGATCAAGAGGACCACCTCCAGAACCTGGATGTGACCTTATTTACAGATATTGAAGGACTACAGACTGCGAGTTCGTAACGACAAAATGTCCATTCTTCCAATCATTGGTTGAATACCTCGGCCATATCATCGATGCCACAGGCTTTCATAGAGCTCTGTCCAAGATCAAGGCTATCTTGGATGCCCCAGCTCCTCAGAACCTCAGCCAATTACGTTATTTCATGGGGTTACTGAATAACTAAAGACGTTTCATTCCGAGCTTAGCAACGAAACTGCTATATCTATATTGTGCCAAATAAAGTAACAGGGTTGATGATTTCATTTTAAATCAGACATAAATATTCTTGTTACAGGGGGATTGGAAACTTGAGTGCATCAGGGAGTGCCAAATGAATGCAAGTTAATAAATACATGTAAAAAACAATTCTAGCCTGTCTAGCCATGGGTAATGTTGATGCTACGCTGTGATGCGTGATGTGTTATCGACCCACTCAGTTCTCCAGCACAAAACACCAGAAAATAGCCAAAAAGGGTAGAACTAGCTCACCTGATTTACGCTATGATTTGGATATTAGTTAAATGTTTTTTACATTTTTTGTTTTTAAAAGGAAATTTTACAGTTTCACTGTAACGGCAGATCTCCTCTTCGTCTGAAGAGGAGTAAGGATCGGACCAAGATGCAGCGTGGTGTCCAAGTGTCCATAACTTTAATCAAAGAAAGCACTGAACACTGAATACAAAAATAACAAAAGAAACGTGAAGAAACTAAACCGAAACAGTACTGTGTGGCGACAAACACACACGAAAACAAACACCCACAAACCAATAGTGAAACCCAGGCTGCCTAAGTATGTTTCTCAATCAGAGACAACTAACGACGCCTGCCTCTGATTGAGAACCATACTAGGCCGAAACAGAAACCAAACATAGAAAAACAAACATAGACTGCCCACCCCAAATCACGCCATGACCATACTAAATAAAGACAAAACAAAGGAATGTGACATTCACCATTTTAAAATCACAGTTCAGATCACGGAACAGGGTTGACCTTAAAATGAGGTACATATTATTTGTATTTTTTTTATGAATCACTAATTACATTAAATAAATAATGCTCCTCAGAAATTACTTTGTCAAAGCAAAATAACTAGTGTTTTACAATGTGAATCTTGAATCTTGCATATATTTTGGGGTTAAATGAGTTTAAAGTACATGTTATATTGTATATGTATTTTATTTGTTGTGTTTTGTTTCCTGTTTGGAACCCAGAAAGACGTGGCAAATTGCGGATCCTAATAAAATACTAAATACTAAAATCTTCCTAGAATTCACAGAGTGCGCACTGAGAGACATTTCAAAATACTGAGTTTCTGCACGTTAGCTAGTCTTTATTGGTATAAAATATGATTTATGGAATTATCCATGTTGTCTATATTAAAAAGGGCACTTTACTAAATGTAACAGGCTTTAAAAAGCAATAATGGTGCACAATTACTTCTTAAAATATCAAAGGGATGCAAAGGGACACTCATTTCGTAGAATGACCCAGCTAGCAAACTAGTTCAATTAAATATGGCGCACCGGAAAGTTCCCTATTTTTTTCTGTCATTGTTTCTTTATTCCACTCTCCTCTCAAAGAAGTGTCCGCGTGGTCCATGCTCTCTGATTGGCTCAGAGTAGAAATGTCTCTAGCCAATGAGGAAACCCAGTCATCTACAAACGCTAGCAAATGTTGGCAGTCAGGCACTATTGGCGGGTTGTCCCCAAAACACACCACACAGTCAGCAAGCGAACAAATGTCAGATGTGTATGGTCCTTGAGTGGTTTTACAAGTTTATCAACTTTCAAAGCAGCATAACTTTCTCATGTTTCCTCCAACTACAGTGTACGTACCATACCATTTTTATGCTGTCAGTTCGTACTTTATATAAACAAAATTAGACTTAAGCTCACAGAGCTGTTACATCACTTTATTAGCGCAAGAGTACAATCAGAAAACTGTTAAGACATACACAAGAGCACAATATCAGACATAAAATAACAAACCTTCCAGCCACCGGGGCATGTCCCCTCACAGATTTATGAGTTAACCTACACTGTACTTATTTTCCACAATAATTTGCAAATAAATTCATAAAAAATCCTACAATGTGATTTTCTGGATTTTTTTTCTCTTTGTCTGTCATAGTTGAAGTGTACCTATGATGAAAATTGAAGGCCCCTCATATTTTTAAGTGGGAGAACTTGCACAATTGGTGGCTGACTAAATACTTTTTTGCCCCAATGTAAATAGTTTGTAAAAGACTGAGCTGTAAAAGGAAAGTTTTGTTGGGTTCTAACTTGAAATATCCTTGTTCATGTTAACATATTAGAACTGAGCGTATGGAAATACTGAGTGAGAAAGTACATAACGTTTACATTCTGTTAGAAAATGTTATGGTTAAATGTATCATATGGAGAGGAGAAGGGCAACAGTCTGGTTTCAGTCACTGATACGGTAGGACAGCTGTGAGTTAGGGAGGAGTGAGGAATGCTGGCAGAGGTCAGGTCAGATGAAGTGAGAAGGAACAGTTGCCACTTGAGTTCCTGCCTAGCAACAGAGATGTATTTGCTGTCCAGATGTGCAAGGAGGAGCACCCGCCTAGAAAGAGGGTATAAATATATGGGCTTGTGTAAACATGTCTTTCTCTTATGCAGTTGTTTGACCCAGTGGGTGAATAGAGTTGTTCCTTTTGTCAGAACGTAAGTTTCAAACAGAAGCTTTGAGTTTTTTCAGCAACCCTGACAAATATGACAATGGTCACCAGTAGTTACATGTATAGTGGTCACCACCACTACAAATTGTATTAAAGACAGATGTAGACACAACGTGACATGTTGATAAATAGTAAAAGCCAATGGAACTCCTCCCTCCTTGGTTAGATGGTTTTCCACCCAGTGGGTTCCCTCTTTCTCTGCAGAGATTGTAATTGCTGTTAGTTCATTTTTATCCTCTTTTTATTAACATACTCAGCGGGAGCACACTACAGGCGACGTGTTGTAGCCATTACTTAATTGCCATGTTATCTAGTTGGTTCCCTGAAGAGAGTTTAATTACACACAAAGGCAAAAAACATTGAGCCATATGTCATATGGTTTTATTATTGACCATTGGGTGTGAATGATATCTCAGAGATTTGAGCATGACAGAGTGAGAGCATTTGTCTAATTATTTCAAGTTTAATTATTTCAAGTTTAATCAACATTACCGACTTTTTAAAATACTGTCACGGATTTCCTACTCTTTGTCTGAAGAGATGTATCAAGGATCGGACCAATACACAGAGTGGTAAGTGTCCATGTTTTAATAGAAAAGACTGAACATGACACAAATACAAAATAACAAAGTGAAATGGAAATGAAACAGTCCCGTGTGGCACAAACACTGACACAGGAAACAATCACCCACAATATGGTTGCCTAAATATGGTTCCCAATCAGAGACAACGATAAACACCTGCCTCTGATTGAGAACCAATCTAGACAACCATAGACCTACATAAACACCTAGATGGAAACAACCCCATAAATCTACAAAAAAAAACTAGACAGTACAAACCCCCTATATGAGACAAAAACACACATATCACCCATGTCACACCCTGACCTAACCAAAATAATAAAGAAAACAAAGAATACTAAGGTCAGGGCGTGACAAATACATTTCCCAGGTAGGCAAGACGTATAGTCATATCCTCCATGTTGTGCTGTTAATGCTTCATAACTAATTCAAAGTCACTTAAAACACCTTTATTTAATCTTAGTTAACGTTTTCCATGTATAGACCTAGATCCTTTAATAGATGTAGCCAGACAAAATGGAAAGTAGGCCTATCTGTCTCTTACTGTACAGTACAGTGATGGTAACCACATCATTTGCAATCCTTGAATGTATAGACGTCCATGGATGTCAGTGTCGGACGGTGCTCACTTGGAGTAGGCATGATCAGTCAGCAACCTGTCACTACAATACGCTGAAATAAGGCTAATAATGTGATTTAGTCTCATAGGAACCCAACCCACTATTCATGAGGCTGACGGTGATATCAAATCAATAGTGATGACATATAAATCATAGCTGTACATTAAAGTGATGCTCCAGAGCTTTTGAATTATTTCAGCCAGGGGTTTTGAAAGTAGTGCTCACGAGCCAAAATGTTTCCTCAAAAAATGTGCAGAATTGTGTACTACGTCATCCATTTTATATGATATGTTACGAACTGCATCTTATTTTTTTGCAATTTGTATGATATGATACGAATTCCAATTCATACAATATGTTATGAATTTGTAAGTGCTTAAAGTAACTGCCCAGGGTTGCCAGATTTCTATGAAATATGACCTACTGTACAAGTAATTACAATATGAGTGAAATAGTTTTCCTTACAAAAAAATGTAAATGAAGTATGTTAAAAGGCAGCTTTTCTGTGTTGGAATGCTGTGAGCGTACCCCAACAACAAAATGGTGTGGACGTACACCAGTCATTAAAAATTTGAATGCAAATAGACAGCAGATTGTCCAACTCGTCCTCTTTATGAGTATGACAGCATTTTTTTAAACAGTCTATTTCAGATACATGTTTGAGGTGGGGGTTTTTTTGTGTTTTTTTTTCTCGATTTTATGCTTTGGCAACTAAGCTGGGCCTCCACCCAGTACCCTGCCCTGAACTTAGTCACTGTCTCTAGCCGGCTACCACCCAGTTACTCATCCCTGCACTTTAGAGGCTGCTGCCCTATGTACAGAGACATGGAGCACTGGTCACTTTAGTAATGTTTACCTACTGTTTAACTGATATCATATGTATATACTGTATTCTAGTCAAGGCCACCCTATTCAACTATTGCTGTACATACACTATTCTATCCTACATATTCTTCAGATATATTACATGCTGTCCATAATGTCTATACATCCCATCATATTCCAGTGCCTTTTAGATATCATCAACTGGCAATGCATCATCTTATTTTACTAGAGCATTAGTGGCCGTTGATTGGCTGCATACCCAGGACCCAGGGTGGTTGCAATTGAATGACCACTACTGCACATGCTGCCACTCTTTTGAACAGATTTGATTATAATACTTAGAACGAGCAGCCAGCTCACGAGCAAACGAGTGCACCAGGGAAAATGCAACAAGCATGCAGATGAAATAAGTGAAAACACATTATCTAACAGGAGACAGCTAGCTATAATGTCACAAAGCATGATGCGCTAGCCAGTTAACTTTAATTCTGAAATAACTTCATATGTTCCGAGTTAGTCAGATTAGTTCAGAAAGACTTGAAATTGTCATGGGAGCGAACTAGCTACCAAAGAACCACCTAGCTATAGCTAACTGCTTAGCAAAAAGCTAGATAACTGGTTAATTTGATTCCCCTCCCAAAAACATTTTTACAACTATTTATCAATGTTTCTCAAAATCACTGTAGCTGGCTAATTAATTTCATTGTGCTTTGTGATACAACTGTTTTTATGCTGTTTTAGTCCACTGGTTTAGTCCAGACCATGGGAAACATGGTCCTACCAGACCCACGATGACAAGGTTGTAGCTAGTGTAGCCCTCTGTCCTTCGACTCTTGTTGGATGTAGATATCTGGTTTATCAGGTCTGAGGCTCCTATGGCCATTATTTATTTACAAGTTAATCACAATTAGCTTTTTACTTTCGCATCATCTGTACTGGATAGAGCAGATTTAGTCTCATGTGGGGAAGTAAACCATATGGCGCGAGAGACTCATTAAGAGGGAGATTAGAGCAGACCCAGAAGTTCTGACTGAATGCACATTTGAGCACCACAGGACGGTCTATTTACTTTGTGCTGTTATAATTTATGCTATGAAATCCTGTGAACCCTGCAATTTCATTGGGGCAGTTCCCCTTTATAGCAAATAGCTGGCAAAACAACCCAAGCAATGTTTTACGGCCTATGCGCCTGTGGAGCTGATGTTGGCAGAGTCACTGAGGAGCAGATTAGAATGTAACTGAACAGCTTGTTTTAAACAATATATTTTTGAAACAGGAAAATGATTACCTCAACATTGTGAGCATTTAAAACATAATCCATGAATTATATATACAGTACCAGTCAAAAGTTTGTACACACCTACTCATTTCACAGGTTTTCTTTATTTTTGACTATTTTTTACATTGTAGAATAATAGTGAAGACATTAAAACGATGAAATAACACATATGGAACCAAAAGTGTTAGACTTTTTTTATATTTTATATTTTATATTTTATATTCTTCAAAGTGGCCACCCTTTGTCTTGATGATAGCTTTGCACACTCTTGGCATTCTCTCAACCAGCTTCACCTGGAATGCTTTTCCAACAGTCTTGAAGGAGTTCCCACATATGCTGAGTACTTGTTGGCTGCGTTTCCTTCACTCTGCGGTCCAAGTCATCCCAAACGATCTCAAATTGGGTTGAGGTCGGGTGATTGTTGAGGCCACGTCTTCTGATGCAGCACTCCATCACTCTCCTTGGTCAAATAGCCCTTACACAGCCTAAAGGTGTGTTGGGGCATTGTCCTGTTGAAAAACAAATGATTGTCCCACTAAGCGCAAACCAGAGGGGATGTCAAATCGCTGCAGAATGCTGTGGTGGCCATGCTGGTTAAGTGTGCCTTGCATATCCCCCGGCATAGGCTACAGCATACCGCTGACTGGACAGTTTAATCTGCCATGTCAGTCAGGGTACTAGCACAGTCTTGTCGCTGCTGTCATTGGTCTCTGTGGAGGGAACAAAGAACGGGGAATATCTCTTCAGCTTTACAGTGAAAACTGGCAATGTCACTGGAGCAGCTGTCAACAATCACATTACCCGCACACATGCGCTCGCTCTCGCTCTCTCTCTCTCTTTCTCTCTCTATATGGTGAGATGTGTGTCTGACAACTAGCCTACTGTAGGCTATATGCTTCCCCTGCAGTAAAATATAGGAGAATGAACACATAGGACATGGGGGAAATTTTAACATGGGATATTGCACGCGTGAGAACCCAGTGAGCACATGGTTTCACATTTAGGTAGCTTAACCCATCCCCTGCAAGTTAATTGTACATGAGCTGAAGTGTTTGGTAAACGAGATTAGAGATTTGTTAGAGTGTGTGCTGCATGTTTTTAAAGCATTTAACAACACTGTATGTTGTTCTTGATGATTTCTAGTGTAATTTGAGGGTCTGAGTACAGATGGATGGATGACTTTCTGTAGGAGCAAGGACTGGATGCTAACTATTTAGCAGCTTTAATGGTTAAACCACATTGAACACCATCAGCAACCATACCCGACTGTCCATCACTTCCTGTTTCAATTATGCTTATCCCCACACATTTAAAGCATTGACAAATAGGAACAAATATAATTAGTTAGGATTAGATTAACAGTTTCCTAAAACACAGATTCACCACATATTAGCAATGTGTATAAATGCCATATAAAATCCTAAAAGTAGCTTAAACAGCCTGCCAATTTGCCTCGTGTGATCTACGTTAATGCTCAGAATCAGAGCTCTCTTTATCTTGAGAACAAGCCAATAACAACTTCCAAGGCAAGTGCATGCTGCTCAGCTCTGCTGTGAAATCTGTGGTGTGCTTTATGGTGTGGAACACAGTGAAAATCAGTCCAGCGATCACATGCACTGCAGTCCTGTACCAGAGCGCGCATGCACAGTAGTAAAACCGGGACACAGAGCAGATAACTGGAGTGTCATACCATTCTGTTGGGGAGTGTCATACCATTCTGTTGGGAATAACTATTGGTAGTAAAGAGGTTTCGATATGGATTTGAGAAGGGATACCGTGGACAACAATCCTGTGTTTCAGATGTCCCTCAGTCGCCATCAAGGATGGATCAAAGTGTCAGGTAAGCAACTTATAACCTTGCCAATTTAGAAGTTATTGAGTCATCATTGTAATTGACAAAGGCTGCATTTGCACAGGCAGACCAGATCTTTTTTTATTAATTAGTCTTTTGACCAATCAGATCAGCTCTAAAAAAAAAAGATCTGATGTGAAAAGATCTGATGTTATTGGTCAAAAGACCAATAAGTGGAAGAAAGATTCCAGCCACCCTAGACATTGACTGTTCTCCATACTCCTGTCTAGGACATGGTACTGTTGCATCACGGCTCAGACCAACAGACTCCTAATTAGCTTCTATCCCCTGGCCCTAACGTTGTAAATGGCTAACTACTTCTACTCCCCCTCACACCTATACTGCTGCTAAAATTATTATTGATGTCACGCCCTGACCATAGAGAGCCTTTTATTCTCTATGGTGGTTAGGTCGGGGTGTGACTATGGTGGGTTTTCTTGGTTATTGTAAATCTATGTTGGCCTGGTATGGTTCCCAATCAGAGACAGCTGTTTATCGTTGTCTCTGATTGGGGATCATATTTAGGCAGCCATTTCTCCCACTGTGTTTTGTGGGATCTTGTTTTTGTGTAGTTGCCTGGGAGCACTGCATTTGCTGCACGTTTCATTTTCTGTTTATTGTTTTGTGAGTTTCCTTTATTAAACATGTGGAACCCAAACCACACTGCACATTGGTCTGAGTATATTTCCAGTTCGTACGACGAACGTGACAATTGATAATTTATTCACTGGGGGAAGCCAATAAAGAAAGTTATATTCTGTGTTGTGATAATTGCGTTGTTTGCTCAATAACCTGTTAGTTCATAAGCCTTGACACCGTGATATGTAGGCCTAAAGGACGAGACAATAAGACAGTGGCAGAATAAATTCAACCACACATTTGTTTCATCACAGAACCAAAGAGCAACCTCAGATGAAGTCCACAAAGCATATTGCATGTACCAAGACAGTTGTTACATAACCTACAGCATCGTCAACCAAGGTAAAGTTTCCAATATTTTCAGACTACTAAACTGCTATTGATTTAGAACCACCGAGAGTTACTTCAAGACGCTAAGAAAACAGATCTGCCGCCACTATTCTAGCACCATTTCAACTTCTACATTTCAACATCTAATCACCTATGCTTAGTCTAATACAGTGAAAATAGACCAAATACTAATTAGTCTTATCAACATAAGCTAAATAGGATGTGACTGTCAATGGTACTGATTTGTGTGTGTGTGCGCGTGTGCGCGTGTGTGCGCGTGTGTCACGTCCTGGCCTTAGCATTTAGTGTTTTCTTTATTATTTTGGTCAGGCCAGGGTGTGACATGGGTGAATTATGTGTTTGTCTTGTCTAGGGGTTTTGTAGATTGATGGGGTTGTGTTTAGTATAGTAGTCTAGGTAAGTCTATGGTTGCCTAGAGTGGTTCTCAATCAGAGGCAGGTGTTTATCGTTTTTTCTGATTGGGAACCATATTTAGGCAGCCATATTCTTTGGGTATTTTGTGGGTGATTGTTCCTGTCTTTGTGTTTTGCACCAGTTAGGACTGTTGTCGGTTTTCACGTTACGTTTATTTTATTTTTTTGTAAATTGTTCGTTCGTATTTTCATCTTTCATTAAAGATGTATAAAAATAACCACGCTGCATTTTGGTCCTCCTCTCTTTCACCGGAAGAAATCCGTAACAGAATCACCCAACACAACAGGACCAAGCGGCGTGGTGACAGGCAGCGGCAGCAGGAGCAGCGAAATCAAGATTTCTGGACTTGGGAGGAAATCTTGGGAGGAAATCTTGGAAGGAAAAGGACTCTGGGCACAGCCAGGAGAATATCGCCTCCCCAAAGAAGAGCTGGAGGCAGGGAAAGCGGAGAGGCGCTGGTATGAGGAGGCAGCACGGCGGCGTGGATGGAAGCCCGAGAGTCAGCCCCAAAAATGTATTGGGGGGTGGCACACAGGGAGTATGGTGAAGCCAGGTAGGAGACCTGTGCCAACTTCCTGTGCTTACCGGGGGGCTAGAGAGACCGGGCAGGCACCGTGTTATGCTGTGGAGCGCACGGTGTCTCCAATGCGGGTGCATAGCCCGATGGGGTACATACCAGCTCCTCGTATCGGTCAGGCAAGAGTGGGCATCGAGCCAAGTGTCATGAAGCCGGCTCCACGCATCTGGTCTCCAGTGCGTCTCCTTGGGCCGGCTTACATGGCACCAGCCTTGCGCACGGTGTCCCCGGTTCGCCTGCATAGCCCAATGCGGGCTATTCCACCTTGCCGCACTGGCAGGGCGACTGGGAGCATTCAACCAGGTAAGGTTGGGCAGGCTCGGTGCTCAGGAGCTCCAGTGTGCCTGCACGGCCCGGTCTATCCAGTACCACCTCCACGCACCAGCCCTCCGGTGGCAGCTCCCCGCACCAGGCTTCCTGTGCGTGTCCTCAGCCCAGTACCAAAAGTGCCAGCACCACGCACCAGGCCTACAGTGTGCTTCGCCTGTCCAGCGCTGCCAGAGCCTTCCTCCTCGCCAGCGCTGCCGGAGTCTCCCGCCTGTCTAGCGCCGCCGGAGTCTCCCACCTGTCTAGCGCCGCCAGAGTGTCCCGCCTGTCTAGCGCCACCAGAGTCTCCCGCCTGTCATGAGCCACAAGAGTCTCCCACCTGTCAAGAGCCGCCAGAGTCTCCCGCCTGTCATGAGCCTCCAGAGTCTCCCGCCTGTCATGAGCCGCCAGAGTCCCCTGCCTGACATGAGCCGCCAGATTCCCCCGCCTGTCATGAGCCGCCAGAGTCTCCCGCCTTTCATGAGATGCCAGAGTCTCCCGCCTGTCATGAGCCGCCAGAGTCTCCAGCCTGTCATGAGCCGCCAGAGTCCCCCGCCTGTCATGAGCCGCCAGAGTCACCCGCCTGTCATGAGCCAGCCAGAGTCCCCCGCCTGTCATGATCCGCCAGAGTCCCCCGCCTGTCATGAGCCGCAAGAGTCCCCCGCCTGTCATGAGCCGCCGCAGTCTCCCGCCTGTCTAGCGCTGCCAGAGTCTCCCGCCTGTCTAACGCCGCCAGAGTCTCCCGCCTGTCATAAGCCGCCAGAGTTTTCCCGCCTGTCATGAGCCGCCAGAATTTTCCCGCCTGTCATGAGCCGCCAGAGTCCTCCGCCTGTCATGAGCCGCCAGAGTCCTCCACCTGTCATGAGCCGCCAGAGTTCCCCGCCTGTCATGAGCCGCCAGAGGCCCCCGCCTGTCATGAGCCGCCAGAGTCTCCCGCCTGTCAGCATGGAGCAGCCAGAGTCGCCAGTCAGCATGGAGCGACCAGAGTCGCCAGTCAGCATGGAGCAGCCAGAGTCGCTAGTCAGCATGGAGCAGCTAGAGTCGCCAGTCAGCATGGAGCAGCCAGAGTCGCCAGTCAGCCAGGTTCCGCCAGAGCTGAAATTTTGCCAGGATCCGCCAGAGCCGCCATTCTGCCAGGATCCGCCAGAGCCGCCAGTCTGCCAGGATCCGCCAGTGCCGCCAGTCAGCCAGGATCCTCCAGAGCCACCAGTCAGCCAGGATCAGCCAATCAGCCAGGATCCGCCATTCAGCCAGGATCCGCCATTCAGCCAGGATCCGCCATTCAGCCAGGATCCGCCAGTCAGCCAGGATCTGCTAGAGCCGCCAGTCAGCCAGGATCTGCCAGAACCACCAGTCAGCCAGGATCTGCCAGAGCCATCAACCTGCCTGAGCTTCCTCTCAGTCCCGAGCTACCCTTCAGTCCCGAGCTACCCCTCAGTCCCGAGCTGTTCCTCAGTCCGGAGCTGCCCCTCAGTCCAGTGGAGCCCTTTGTTAGGGTTACTAGGCCAAGGTCGATGGCGAGGGTCGCCAATCTAAGGACCCTGAGTAAGCGGACTAAGACTATGTTGGAGTGGGGTCCACGTCCCGCGCCAGAGCCGCCACCGTGGACAGACTCCCCCACCCAGACCCTCCCCCATGGGTTTAGGTGTGCGGCCGATCAAATATTCAGATGATGGTACATGGATGGTTGTTCAGATGGCTTGAATCACAGTACAGTTAAGTTAGATTATATGATTGACAGTTGACCGTTTATTTGGCATTAGTCTGTGATCCTTGTGTTTATTGGCTTTGGTTAAGATTGGCCAGCCGGTGGGTAACGTAGTGTGATGGTATGTTTTTCTGCAGGGGGACATGAATAGCAAATAATAACGATAGTATGTGAATGCATAATTTAGTTATTATCTGCTTTAATATGAACAAATTGCAACATGAATATACAAGTATTAAACATATTGTATCAATAGCATGAATGGAACTATGTCAATCGAAACAAGATAAGAATATGAATCAAGAAAACGAATCAATGAATCAAAATGGTTGTTTGACAATAAGCATAGTGACCATTAGCAGCCAAAATGCTACTCAAACCACTGTTCTTATTGAGTGAATTCCTTTTTAGTTTCAATGTAATAAAATGTTGCACTCACGTTGTCATAGACGCATACCTTCTTGGATTGTTTTGTAGAGTTTCACCTGAGCGTTTGGTGTCCTCTTTCCTGTCTGAGTTTGTGAAGGACCTGAACACAGCGGAGGCGCCTGCAAACTTGCTTGTGTTTATATTTGACCATGGAGTTTGGTCAAACTCCTGCACACCTGACATGAATGCCCTCTCTCCACCTCACTCTTACTCCTGTTTACCTGCATGTATTACCATATTTATATATTCCTGCTACCAGTCACTCCTCAGCCCTCTTTCCTTGCACATTTGGTACTAGCCCTGTACATAGCTGCCTCTTATTCCATGTTTGTTTTTATTAGTTATACTGTTTTGATATGGAATACTGCACTGTTGTGTAGGACTTGCAAGTTTTAAGCATGTTTCTATCCGTGACAAATAAAATTTGAAGATTAGAATTGTGCTGCCTGTGTAAACACAGCCTAACTGACTAAACTGGCAATTCAGTCTAAACTTGAGGACACATTCTAATCCAGTTGATTACAATCCTAGCATGCACTCTTTCACTTGATAATTGGTTTTTCCTAAACATTTCATTTCCCACCAATGGATCTTTGAAGACTACTGTACTATAGGAGGATGATAGACACATTTTCTTTGTAGTGAATCTTGTTTATTTCAATTTGCAAGGATCAGCACTAACATAATATTTGTCTGTCTCTGTGTGTCTGTGCACACTTAAATGTGCATGCGCCAGCAATTAGAATAGGGTAAAGGCATATTAATTCATTCACTTTTTTGACAGCATCCCCCATGGAAGAAGTGGTCAGAAACGGACTTTTCGGACCTAAATGCCAAAACATTTAAGAGATAAAAATGCTCAAAGTTGCCCCATTTGGCATATCCTATCTGTGACATGGACACTGGGAGTTGGGAAGCAAGTGGTGAGATTAATACGAACTGGACCATAACAAGATACACAAGTAGCATACAGACATGAAACACATAGTCAATACTACCTGGGGAATGGAACTAAGGGAGTGACAGATACAGGTGAGGTAATCAGTGAAGTGATGCAGTCCAGGTGTGCCTAATGATGAAGTGCAGGTGTGTGTAATGATGAATGTCAGGTGCGCGTAAAGATGAATGCCAGGTGTGCCTAATGATAAAGTGCAGGTGTGTGTAATGATGAATGCCAGGTGTGCCTAATGATGAAGTGCAGGTGTGTGTAATGATGAATGCCAGGTGTGCCTAATGATGAAGCACAGGTATGTGTAATGATGAATGCCAGGTGCGCGTAATGATGAATGCAAGGAACGGTGGTTAGTAAACCGGTGAAGTCGAATGCTAGAGGGGAGGAGCGGAAGTAGACATGACATTACCATACCATATCATGAGACCATCCATGTCTTCATCACTGGAAAGATAAACGGTTGAGTTTGATATCATTTAAAAGCTTACAAACAGTTTTGTTTTTAAATAAACATTTGCACATTTAACCGTATATGTCAATAATCTAAAAATGCATATTCTCTGATTTGTTTCATATTCGCATATGTTGTAGCTTATGTCGCTTTCAAAACAAATGGGAACTCGGAAAAATCACACTTCCGACTGGGTAAAATCGTTTTGCATGGCCATCCAATTTGGAATTCCAAGTCGGAAACTCGGGCATCTTTCTAGAGGATCGACTTTCCGACCTGAAGATCACTGACATCATGATTTGACCTAATTTTTGTTCCCAGTCGTCTTGAAAGCACCATCAAACCCTACTTTATGTGTTCCCGCCTTCGGTTGAGACACCTCATGCTCTTGAATACAGGGTGGGTGTCATTTCAATCATAGAAATATACTTCATAGAATGTACCTGTCCCTTCAGACCACTGCAATTTTGCTGGTATATCATTTAAATTTGTATTGAATTTACATTTTTACATCTAATTATTACCACAAAGATGGCCACCAATCCACCCACCATCGAATGTCAACTTGAATGGTCGTCTATTCTATGATTACAATAGGTTTCCAATGGAGGACAGACAGTTTAGATATTACCATTCAAGTCAACATTCTTTGATGTGTGGACCTCAAAGTATTTGTGGTACCATTTGAATGTCAAAATGTTTCAATTGTATTGCAAATTTAGTATATTTATTGGACAAAACATGACACCCACTAAAATCCTCAGATTATGTAAAATAGGGTCTAAGGTACAACATATGTGAATATGTTAAACATCTGAGTTTACGCATTTTTAGGTAATTTATGTTTTTTATATATACACACAGTGCATTCGGAATGTATTCAGACCCCCTGACTTTTTCCACATTTTGTTACGCTACAGCCTAATTCTAATATGTATTAAATTGTTATTATGCATTAAATAGTTATGTTTTCTACACACTCAATCTAGACACACATAATGACAAATGAAAAACAGTTTTTTGGAAATTGTATTAATTTATAAAATAAGTACCACGTTTTGTTGAAGCTTTTTCCCCATTCTTCACAGCAGATCCTCTCGAGCTCTGTCGGGTTATTATGATTTTTTAACCTTTATTTAACTAGGGAAGTCAGTTAAGAACAAATTCTTGTTTACAATGATGGCTTACCGGGGAACAGTAGGTTAACTGCCTTGTTCAGGGGAAGAATGACAGGTTTCTTTACCAGCTCAGGGGTTTGATCCAGCAACCTTTTGGTTACTGGTCCAGCGTTCTAACAACTAGGCTACCTGCTGCCCCGGCAGGTTGGATGGGGAGCGTCTTTGCACAGCTATTTTCAAGTCTCTCAAGAGTTGTCAGATCGGGTTCAAGTCCGGGCTCTGGCTGGGCCACTCAATGACATTCAGAGACTTGTCCCAAACTTTTGCTGCGTTGTTTTGGATGTGTGCTTAGGGTCATTGTCCATTTGAAGGTGAACCATTACCCCAGTCTCAGGTCCTGAGCGCTCTGGAGCAGGTTTTCATCAAGGATCTCTCTCTGTACTTTTCTCCATTCATCTTTCCCTCGATCCTGATTAATCTCCCTGTCTCTGCCGCTGAAAAACATCCCCACCACATAATGCTGCAACCATCATGCTTCACCGTGGAGATGGTGCCAGGTTTCCTACAGACGTGACCCTTGGCATTCAGGACAATCTTGGTTTCATCAGACCAGAGAATCTTGTTTCTCATGGTCTGCCAAAAGGCACCTAAAGGACTCTCAAACTCCAAGCAGGCTGTCATGTGCCTTTTACTGAGGAGTGGTTTCTGTCTGGCCACTTGACCATAAAGGACTGATTGGTGGAGCGCTGCTGAGATGGTTGTCCTTCTGGAAGTTTCTCCCATCTCTACAGAGGAACTCTGGAGCTCTGTCATAGTGACCATCGGGTTCTTGGTCACCTCCCTGACCAAGGCCCTTCTCCCCTGTTTGCTCATTTTGGCCCGGGCGGCCAGCTTTAGGGAGAGTCTTGGTGGTTCTAAACTTCTTCCATTTAAGAATGGAGGCCCCTGTGTTCTCGGGGAACTTCAATGCTGTAGACATTTTTGTTACCCTTCCCTAGATCTGTGCCTCAACACAATCCTGTCTCGGAGCTCTAAGAACAATTCCTTCGACCTCATGGCTTGGTTTTTTCTACAACTGTGGGACCTTCTATAGACAGGTGTGTCTCTTCCCAAATCAAGTCCAATCAATTGAATTTACCACAGATGGACTCCAATAAAGTTGTAGAAACATCTCAAGGATGATCAATGGAAACAGGATGCACCTGAGCTCAATTTCGAGTCTTATAGCAAAGGGTTTGAATACTTATGTAGATAAGGTATTTCTGTTTTTCCTTTTTAATACATTTGCAAACATTTATAAAAACCTGTTTTCGCGTTGTCATTATGAGGTATTATGTGTAGATTGATGAGGAACATTTAAAATGTTATCCATTTTAAAATAAGGCTGTAAAGTAGCAAAATGTGGAGAAAGGTAAGTGGTCCGAATACTTCCCGAATGCACTGTATATAAAAACAGAAATTATAAAACAGTCTGACAACCCTGTTTGTAAACTTTTAAATTATATTAATCGCAAATGTTTATCTTTTCCATTGATGAAGACATGATGTCTCATGGTGTGGTGGGGAATGGAATATAGGTCAACTTTGAGCACCTTTATCTTTTGAATGTTTTGTCATTCAGATCCAGAAAGTATATTTATAGCACTTCTACAATGGGCAAATAAGTAAGAAAGGTTTTGTTCCCCCCCAAAAAAATTCACTTCCTAACATAGTAGTTTGTGGTGCTTTCACTGTAAATCCTATTTGAAATCAGTGGTGGGATTCACAACAAGATTACCATTAAAATGGTATGAATTACATGTATGTTTGAGGAATTTTAATTATGAGATTTCTGTTGATTTCCGATTTCTGGCTGTTGTCATATCGATTGCAGCCCTAAGAAGTTTAATAGCTCTTTTCTGGATAATTATTTGCTGTTTTATATTGTACACAGGGGATATTTTCATAGAATTCTGCATGACTCTCAATTTGGTGTTTGTCCCATTTTGTGAATTCTTGGTTGGTGAGATTTTTAGCCAGGTTCTAATTGGTATGTCGAATTTTATGTTCCTTTTGATGGCGTAGAAGGCCCTTCTTGCCTTCTCTCTCAGATCGTTCAAAGCTTTGTGGAAGTTACCTGTGGCACTGATGTTTAGGCCGAGGTATGTATAGTTTTTTTGTGTGCTCTATGTTAACGGTGTCTAAATGGAATTTGTATTCGTGATCCTGGGAACCTGACTCTTTTTGAAACACCATTTTTTTGTCTTACTGAGATTTACTGTCAAGACCCAGGTCTGACAGAATCTGTGCAGAAGATCTAGGTGCTGCTGTAGGCCCTTCTTGGTTGGGGACAGAAGCATCAGATCATCAGCAAACAGTAGACATTTGACTTCAGATTCTAGTAGGGTGAGGCCGGGTGCTGCAGAATGTTCAAGTGCCCTCGCCAATTCGTTGATATATATGTTGAAGAGGGTGGGGCTTAAGCTGCATCCTTATCTCACCCCCCGGCCCTGTGTCTCCAATTGTAACCCAATTTTAACTTGTTTGTGTACATGTATTTTATAATGTTGTAGATTTTTCCCACACCATTACTTTCCATCAAT